>NW_027096793.1:0-40000 GCF_019320115.1 Miscanthus floridulus | reverse complement strand
GTCCTCAAATTTTGATATGAAAGATCTCGATGACGCTCCATTCGTTTTAGGAATAAAGATTCACCGAGATAGAAGAAATGGGGTTTTAGGATTATCGTAAAAGGCATACTTAGAAAAGGTTCTAAAGAAATACAGTATGCATGCGTGTAAGCCTTCACCTGCTTCTATAGTCAAGGGTGATAGTTTTGGGGAATTCCAATGTCGCAGAAACCAATATAAGATCGATTGAATGAAAGCGATTTCATATGCTTCAGCTGTAGGAAGCTTACAGTATACTCAAGTATGTACAGGCCCTGACTTAGCTTTTGCTATCGGGATACTTGGTAGATATCAGAGCAATCCAGGAATAGAACACTGGAGAATGGTAAAGAAAGCTTTGGGTTATTTGCAAGGCACAAAAGGCCTCATGCTAACATACAGAAGATCTGATTCCCTACATATATAGGGGTATTCATATTCAGATTTTGCGGGAGATGTAGATGATAGAAAATCCACATCAGGTTATGTATTTACTCTTGCAGAGGGAACTATATCGTGGAAAAGCTCCAAGCAAACCGTCACTGCATCGTCCACGATGTATGCCGAGTTTGTAGCATGTTATAAGGCCACGGGACAGGTGAACTGGCTAAAGAAATTTATGCCCGGATTGAAAGTGGTCGACGACATTCGTAAGCCACTCAAGTTGTACTACGACAATGAGCCAGTAGTATGTTATGCTCACAACAATAAGTCAAGTGGTTCTGCCAAACACATTGACATAAAGTTTTATGTTGTGGAAGATAAAATCCAGGGTCATTCTATTAGTCTCGAGCATATAAGTACAAAGAAAATGCTTGCGGATCCACTTACAAAAGGCTTACCGCCCAATGTGTTCAGAGAACACTTAGCCGGCATGGGTTTACGAAAAAGCCTATGATCCCTGGACAACAAGGGCTTAGTTGAGAATCTGTTTCAAAACATAGAGGTGTATTGTAGCTGTTAATCTAATGGTATTAACCGTTATGATGAGGCACGCTCTATGCGCTAATCTGTAATAGATTGGAAAAAGAGATACGTATTTTAAGTTTAAGTCATAAGATGAGATCAAGGGGGAGAATGTTAGTATTGATCTCATCCGACTCGGTCCAACGATCGAGTCGGAGTCCTTGATCTCGCGCCCTGATTGAGGGCGCCCAATCCTACATGGTTGGTGAGTCCCCGTCGCACTGCGCTATATAAAGAGTTGAGGGCCAGTGGCTCGGGACATGAGGTTTACCACTGCCACAGTACCCCACCAATAGAAAACTTAGGTCCACGGACAAAAAACCTAGGTCCGATCTCTAGACGCGCAGAAGTGGCAGGAAGCACCACCACCGTTCGCATCCACTCGCCGTCGCTCCTGGACCACGTTGCGACTCCACCAACCCGGGCCGCCACACCTTCCCCATGGCAACCTCGAGCTCCAGCGCCAAGCCCGCTGATGGTCGGTAACATCCCCCCTCTCTCCTTTCTCCCTTTAGATTTCTAAGTTTTTAGATTCCAGATCTATGTGTTTTTTCACTGTCAAGTTATTTTACCCGCTAGATTTACCTCTAGGTGATCCTAAGTTATAACAATGGTCGGCCTCAGCCCTCGGCCCTCGCCGTCGCAGAAGAAAGAAGACCCGACTTGGAAAAAAAAAACAGATTAGTGCGCCCCGCGCACAGCGAAGTTGTGGAGTGTGGACCGCTGCCTCCTGCTCCTGCCTTCCTGCGCCTGCGGTGATTCCATGGGGACCCTGCCAGCTCCGGCGATTTGCTGCAATGCAAAGAGCCAGAACGCAGCAGAGACGATACGACTACGGTTGTTTACATCACGACGCCTGCGGTCTGCCAACTTGCAAACGCCCGGCATTTGCAAATCCCAACGCAACTGGCCTCGCCAAAATCAGATCGGTGTGATGCTCCGTTTGGTACTAGTGATTGCTCTTGTACAATCTCGAGTCGACTATACTTACTGGATCAGAGAAGTAGTATTGTACATAATTGTGTATGGAATCTATCTTAGGGATTTCTAGAGGTTTCCTAATGTAAACTGATCGAGAGAGATACTTTTAGATTACCTATTTTATCTTGTGCTTTACGGTTGCGTGAAAGTTTGTTCACCGTTTGTTAGAACAAGGCTAATAATACAGCCGGCTTGCTGGCTGTAAGGTTCCTTGCAGCCTTCTCTCAGCCCACTCATATAGTAGTTGGCTCTTTACAGTTAATACATGGCCCACTTATCTCTCTCACAGACTTTCTTGGTTCTTGTGCCCAAGCCGGCTATAAGCTTACAGCCCGCTTCTCCTCTCTCTCCTCCACCTCAGCATTTAGTCTGAAAGACATCACGGCGTCGGCTGATTCATCGTGTCGGGCTGCCGCGTACATGCATGTACGTCGTTACATCTGGCCGCGTGCTGGGCCAGATAGATGGTGTGGGCATGTCTCCTTGGCAGACAAGTTTCCCAACCTTTAGTGAGGACCAGGAATGTACTGTTTATGATATGAAACAGAGGAATTGGAGGCTAAAGTTTAGACGCTGGTTATATGAAGATTTGCAAAATCAACTCAGGAGGCTGTATGATATTGTATGCTGCTTTAATACCAATGATGAGAGAAATCATGCCAGGTGGGACTGGGAGAAATCTAGTGTTTTGTCCACTTACAAGCATCTTTGTAAGGACGAGTATGGCATGAGTTTCAAGAGAATGTGGAAAGCTAAATTACAACTGAAAATTAAGGTTTTCGTGTGGCTTATTAATCAGGGGGCTATTCTTACTAAGATAACCTTAGGAAACGAAAATGGAAAGGCAATGCTTCTTGTGCCTTTTGCACAGAACAAGAATCTATTCAGCACCTGTTTTATTTTTTACTGTCTTACTGCCAAGTACATTTGGAGTTTGCTGGCTTATGCCTTTGGAAATGATTGTAGACCTGGTAATATGGATCAGTATTGGATTTGGATTGCCCAGGTTATTCCTCAAGGTGCTATGATGCATGCTGTTGGTCTGGCTGCGGTTTGCTGGGCCATTTGGAGAACGAGAAACGCTGTGTGCTTCAATGAGAAAAGAGTGAAGTCTCCTACCGAGATTGTGTGTATGATTTGCTCCTTTCTTACTTACAGGGCAGGTTTATTGAAGGACGACTTGAAGCAGCAAGTGACCCAGGGAGCAGAGACAACCATCAAGACGGCGGCTCTGGTCTTCCATAAACAAGATGAACGGCTGCTGGAACAGGAGGAGCGTCAGTTGGTGCCATATGTGGGATGATATCGTTGTCATGTTCGGGCTTTCAGCCCGTTCGCTGGTTGGTTTCTGGGCTGATAAGCCCGGCTGGTGCTGATTTGTTGTGAGAGGAAAATACTGTTGGCTGGTTGATAAGCACTGCGAACAGGTTGTTTGAGTTAGTGATGATGCTGGTGTACTTTGATCTTAGCTGTATTGTTTCTAGCTTGAATTGTAATCTCCTAGGTGGGGAGACCCCTATCTGTTGGTCGGGGTTGTTTTGGTCTGTGGCTACTTTGCGTAGTTCTGGTTATGTGGTAGTGTCTGGCTCTTGCATATGTTCCCTTTGCGATCATATGCTTGAAGCCGTTATCTGAAGTCATTTTGTGTTCGTAAAACTGATGTTCTGGAACTCGTTGTGTAATTTCGTTGCTTCTGGTAATGAAATTCGGTTTTACCGTTGTTGAAAAAAATCTGGCCGCGTGCTGCAGATTGCTCATGTGCAACTACGTACTGTCCACTACGTACGTCGACCAAGGTCATTCGTGTGATATGAATATATGATCACACTGCTTGTATATATTACTGTGTCTCTACTACTTAAAGTCTTAAAACACTGGAGTTGGCCAGTTGAGGGTGATAATAATGTGCATGCCATCACCACCATTCAATCGTTGTGTTTCCCTTTATTTATTTACCGCCTTACCAATATGCACACAGATGGGTTTCAGACTTTCATCTCCCTAGCTCTCTCTTTAACACATCAACTTCTTTGATTTGCATTGCGCGCGGTTGCAATATGCACAACGATTTAGCTGGTGTTGTACGAGAATCCTGGGGTCTAAACTCTAAAGATGTTTGCCCCTCCTTTAGGGTTGTGCGTGCCTACTGTTGTGTAGTACACTTTGAGGGAGATATGATACTCCATGCAATGTTTTTCCTTTTCCGTTGGCTGCACTCTTGTGAAAAAGGATATCAACTTTTGATTGTATATACGGCCAGAGCACGTCGCCGAAGCTCGAACTGGGAAAAAAGCAGCTGAGTCCTGAGTGCCCCCCGCGCACAAGCTGGACGGGGGGGGGGACCGCGCGCCTGCGTCCCGTCCTGCGGCCCGCGGTGATTCCGTGCGTGGGGACCCTGCGTCCCGTCCTGCTGCAAGAGCGAGCGGGACGCGGCAGAGACACGAATAGACGATACCACTACGGGTGCTACATCGTGACATCTGCCAACTTCGGCGACACCGGCCGCCCGGCCGTTTGCAAATGCTGCTAGCCTCATCGTTTTGCTACTACTGATTGCGCGTGTACAAATGTCGAGTCGACTATAATGGATAAAGAAATCTTGTAATTGTGTATGTGTATGTGTATGGACTATCTACCTTTAAGATTTCCAGGTGTTATAATACCACATTATTTACCCATGTGGGGTGTTAGTCCAATATACCATATATAATCAACCCATGAAATCCAATGCAATACACCCAATTATTCCAACAATTTTATTCTCCTACGTACATGGTAGGTTTGCTAGTGTAGTTTGAGGGAGGTACTTTTTAGTTATTTTAGTTGGTTAGTGTAGTTTGAGGGGGATACTTTTTAGTTATTTTTAGTCGGTTAATTAAGAGATAAAAATTCAAGTGAAAAATATAGAAAATTCAGTCAAAAAACATTCATGTGAAAAATGAAAAGAATCAATTGTGATGATACAGGAACTGAGCAAAGCCGCTAAGGCATGGACTACCTGTTTCAGTTTTCAATACAAATCTTTATTTCCAACTACTGAAACAATGTCGGCAATTCATTCAGGTTCACGCTTCTAAATTCCAGACAAACTGGAATTCATTCAGGTTCACGCTTCTAAATTCCAGACAAACAGGAAAGAGATGTCAGGCTTTCTGAAAATAGTGAAACTATGTGGACAATTCATTCAGGTTCCTACAAAGTTTGCAGGCAGTACTTGATATCCACATGAAATCCATCCTCCAAAAAAGTTCACCATATGCAGGGGAATATTAAGCTACGATGAGATAGGACTCGCTACTAATAAAATTAGACTACCAGAAGAATTAAACTACTACAAACCAACAAGCATCAACTGATCATCAGCAACAAAAGAGAAAAACACAAGCAGAGCCAAAAACTTCACTGCAACATGAGATCAAAAACAATGAAATCAAAATAACAAAGCCACATTTATCTAAGTTCACATTCCATTACCATCTGCATTCATCATCAGCAAGCAGAAATTAAGTTCCACATCCCATCACCATTCATCCGAAACCATAGTACTGCAGGTATGACCATACGGGAACTACTGCTAGACCAGCCATCACGTCCTCCTTCCAAATCCACCGATCAAGTACTACCGATGCTACTACTAAGATGCAACAGAACTACGATGACCAAGTGGCACTACTACTACTGCTGATGATGATACTACTGCTACTGCCAAAGGGAAATCGTGAGAACGAGTTGCACTACGACGTACTTCTGCTGCTGCTACGGGCTCAAACCAGGCACCGGGCGATGGTTGGCGGCCGGCCGGGGCGGCGCCGTGGGCTCAGTCGAGGATGATGATGACGGCGATGACGAAGAAGAGGAACGCGGCGGAGACGACGATGGGCCCCTTGTCGGAGCCGGAGTGTGGTGGCGTGGGCGTCGTGGGGGCGGCGGCCGGCGCCAGCTGGGAGAAGGAGGCGGCCGGCCTGGTGGGGATGGCCTTGCCGTGGGCGGCGGCGGCGCCGGCGCCAGGCTGCTGCTGGGGCGATGGGGACGGCTTCTCGCTCTGTGGCGGCGGGGGAGGAGCCTCGCCTGCGAAACATCACAACAGAAACATAGACATCAACAGTTCAACTCTCGCATCGAGCGAACAGAGCACGAGAAAAGTTAAAGCAGAAATAGCACAGAGCAGAGCAGGTGGCAGCGGGTTCGTACGTGTTGGCTGCTTTTGGCGGGGCGCGGCGGGCGGCGGCGGGGCGATCACGGGAACGGTGGCGGGAGGTGACGGACCTGCAGGCAAAGAGCACGAGAGTTTAACGGCGTTTGTCCAGACATGCAATAATTTCACGTTCACAAAAACAGGAAAACGACAGTAAGATAATTAGTACAAGGGCAGTATCGTCTTTCGGGTAGAAAAGCATGCGACGTGGCGCTATTTCGTGCGGGCCAAGAAAACAAACGGGCAAGGGAAACGGGGCTGGTCTTTGCCGGAAAGAATCCTGAAAGGCTGCAGCGCTGCTGCAGGCTGTGCAGCTGGCCTGCTGCTGCAATAGCCAGAGAGAGCCTAGAGGGCAGTTGCTCTCTCTGTTCAAAATTCAGGCCAGGAAACTTTCACGCAACAAGAACAAGCAGACAAGAACGCAAAAAGCAGAGATGAAAAGGAAACGCAGAGTTCGGGCCATGCTTAATAAGCCAATACCTTTCAGTAAGCAAAAAAACATCAGAAACGGGTCAAATCATCAGGTGATCCATGGGGAAAATTAAGTCCACAGAGGGGAACCAAGACGAACAAACTTTTTCGAAATCCAGACCAAAACGAACGAAATCCAAACCGAAGAGAAAAGGCTAAAAAATCCAGGAGTCGCGCGCGTACGGAGCCACGGGTAATCTCACCCAAAATATGCCCACTAGTACTAGCGCTCTTGCGACCCGAAAGAGACGATGATATGAAGCAAAAAAAAAAGGATTCGAACAAACTTGATCAAGACGTACGGGTTCGTCGCCACAGTGGAAGACGAGAACTCGCAACGAAATACCATCACGCAAAAACGCACCCAAAAAGCTCAAGAACCAAATCCGAAAGCAGACACAGTACACTAGGATCTCGCCAAACCACAAGTGGATCCGAGCGAACACACACCCTCACCGCCTCACGCACACAAGCAAACACACACACACACACTCACGCGCACAGGTCTCTCTCTCGCACACACAAACAGAGAGAGAGAGAGAGAGAGGCGAACGTGATGTACCTTGGCAGGCGGCGGCGAGGTGGGCGCCCCCGGTGTGCTGTCCACCGCAGGAGGCGTAGAGCGCGAGGAGGTGGGTGGCGTTGAGGCGGGCGAGGACGAGCTGCGGTTGGGCGGCGACGCGGCAGAGGCAGGGGATGCCGCCGCCGAGGTCGACGGAGGCGATGATCGGCTCGCAGCAGGGCGCCGTGGGCATGTCCGGCATGCAGAAGAGCGCGATCTGGGTGGCGATGATGGAGGGGTCGCACACCGGCTGCGCCTCGGCTCCCGTGGCGGCCGCCGCCGCCCAGGCGAGGAGGCCGAGCAGCAGCGCGAGGTGGAGGAGGCGGCGCTCCATGGTGGTGGTGGGGGTGAGACTTCTCGCTGGCTCGCTCGCTAGGGTTTGAACGCGGAGGGCTATCGGTGTGGTGTGGGGAGGAAGCCTCTGGATGGATGGGGGGCATCTTTTATGGGCAGAACGGAGGAGCCGAGGTGGTTGTTGCCAGCTGCCTCCAGACGTCCAGAGAGCGAGGCGTGCGTCGTGGGCTGGGCCCTATAGTCGGTGTGGGGCGAGTTCGGCGGTGATGAGCCCGGCCGATTGATGGACCAAGAAGCTAAGACGCTAGCTGGGAGCAAACGACCATTTGACATCGATCCCACTCGGCGTCGCTAGCCCCCCAAACGTCCAAACCAACACGCGCGTTCGGACACCCGCTTAGCCCGCCCCCGTCCATCTTCGCCCTGAACCCGTACGCCTTCACCACGCCCCACGCACGCACTCCGCCCCATCTCTGCCCCCGCCGGTCAGCCTTAACGCCCGCTGTCTCCTCGCGGGCAGCACTTAGAAGCCGGGATGAGCAGCTGAGGATGAGCATGCCCCAGCGCACCCCGACCGTAGCACCACTTGCCGGCCCCCCGGCGCGCCGTGCACCTAGTCTGCTCGTCCCCGACTGTACAACATAAAACACTTGCAACATAAAAAACATTTAAATGTAATATACGTCTAAAAGTAGATAAAATATTTGAAACACGCAATTGCAACATGTGTGTGAAACACACGAAACATCCAAATTTGCAACTTGCAACTATAAAAAACTCGATCCGCAGTGCCTAGATAGCCCCCAGGTATTCTAGCTTAAGAAGATCTCCTCATGCAGATCGAGAAAATCCTCGAACCCCTGGCCCACCCTTACACAGCAGCACCGCACCTCCGTGAGATGCGCTGCCACAGACCCAACATAAGACCGAAACAGCTGAAATATTTAGAACATACTGTTACAACATGTGGGTGAAACATATGCAATATCCAAATAAAAAAATATTGTAACATACATCTGGAAACAAATGAAACATTTTGAATAAACACTTGCAACATGCCTCTGAAACACTTGCAACATATGCAACATGTGCAACATCCCAATTTAGTTTTGCAACATCAAGATGAAATAATTACAGCATACATCTGAAACTTCTGAAACACTTGAAACATATATGCAACATAGAGGAGGGAAGGCCAGGCCAGTCGATTTCGACCGTCGGGGTGAGAGCCGACGGCGAGCCACAGCGCGCGAGCACCACCAGCGCCAGCCACGCTTGTGGGTGCCCTTGGCTCGGCCGGGGAAAACCTGAGGCGCCACAACACGTGATGAGGACATGACACCCATGCATATGACCATGTTTGGTACATGGGATGGAAGGGGAAGGAGGCCAGCAAGGGTGTCCAAGTCAAGAAGGAGGCCCGAGGTTAATTCGGTTCGAGTCCCCGAGGTGGAGGCCCAAAGCAACTCAAGTTCGAGTCTGTCTCTGAATCCAGGACCAGTCTGCCTTAAACTGGTCACCCAGGATGCATCCGGACTCCGTTTTCGATGATCTACATATGGATGGAAAACTAATTTGATAAGGAAGCCAATCTAAGTGGTTTCACGTCAAAAACTATTCGGAATCAACAGGAATCGTCGAAACAAGTCAGCATCCAGAATCTGCCAGGGTGCTGCGACACCGTCGTTTAGTCTGTTGGACCATGTATCGAGTTTGGGCCCATTAGGGGCGCATCCAGGGGTCTTGCACGACCCTAGAGTCTTCATAAACAGCCACCGCCCCTCTATTAGGGTTTGGGTTTTGCTTAGATTATTCTGTCAAGAACAGTTTCGCCGTTTATCGGTTTGTGAGACCCCAACTTCGTGAGATAATCATTCATCTATAATTTGGTTGCGTTCTTTCTTGTTCTTGCTTGTGTTCTTCGTTGCGCAGGCAGGGATTAGCCTTCTTGGCGAGGTCAACCTAGTCCGTGAGTTGGTTGATAACCAGAGGAGCTATAGTGCTAAGATTACAGGGTTCGATCTTTCGATCTGAAGCCGGATCGGTGTGTCATTCTCCGCCACAACAATAGTTACCATCACCTGACGGAAGATCGGGATCCCCGTCTCTAGACCTTAATATGAGCTCAAACAAGTGAAAGACGTGGCCTGTGGAATTTTCAGAAAACTTGCTCAAAATCGATAAAAACCTTGTGACCACGAAAAAAGGATCTTGTGACCACTTTTTGACCAATCTAAAAATTTCGAACCCCAATAGAGCGGGGGATGGACGGATCCAAAAAAAATTATGATCGATTTGCATATATGGAACGTCGAAAATGGAGTTCGTATGCGAAAACTAGACCAGTTTTAAGAATTGGCTCCAAATTAGGGGACAAAACGGGAACAATGTGTGCAAAATTGGTAATGGAAGCAAAGATTTGATGGAAACGATGGGGGAAAATACACGAACTGGACTCTAACATGACCTAACCAGCAACAGACCTCGACCAGGACACAAACTCAACACGACGGACTCTGAAACTAAAATATGCAAAGGCTAGGGCGCGGAAGATTCTAGGACAGGAAAAATAAGTATGGCACTGGACTATGTGAAAGGTCCTAATATGGCTAGAGAGAAGGTGAATAGCCTATTTAAAAATCTACAAATCAAGTAGAGCAATTTGATTAGTATGACAAATAGCGTAATGCAAACTTGCTCTAGCTCTACAAGGGTTGCAAGCCACCTATCTAACAATTCTAGTTGCAATGATTACTTAGGCACCCAAACTTGCTATGTAACTACTCACTAAGAGCTCTCAATCTTGCTACTCTAAAGAGCTCAACTAGATGAATGTAAATAATAAAGCAAGCTCTCAATTCTAATTACACTAAAGAGCTTGTATCAACTAGTTTGCAAGAATGTAAATAAGTGAGTAGGGTAATTATACCGCCATGTAGGGGATGAACCAATCACAAGATGAAGATTAAGCCAATCACCGGGAGAATACAAATGACAAGAGACAACCGATTTTTCTCCTGAGGTTCACGTGCTTGCCAACACGCTAGTCCCCGTTGTGTCGACCAACACTTGGTGGTTCGGCGGCTAAGAGGTGTTTCACAAACCTCGTTCACAAGATTGGACACCGCAAGAACCAACCCACAAGTGAGGTAACTCAATGACACGAGCAATTTACTAGAGTTACCTTTCGGCACTCCGTCGAGGAAGGTACAACTCCCCTCACAATCACTGAAGGCAGCCACGAACAATCACCAACTAGTGCCGATCCTCCACCGCAGCACCGAGCTGTCTAGGTGGTGGCAACCACCAAGAGTAACAAGCGAAATCAGCAGCGCAACACGAATACCAAGTGCCTCTAGATGCAATCACTCAAGCAATACACTTGGATTCTCTCCTAATCTCACAATGATGATGGATCAATGATAGAGATGAGTGGGAGGGCTTTGACTAAGCTCATAAGGTTGCTATGTCAATAAAAATGTGCAAGAGATAGAGCTTGAGCCAGCCATGGGGCTTTAAATAGAAGCCCCCATCAAATAGAGCTGTTATACCCCTTCATTGGGCATACTGCGGGCTGACCGGACTCTAGACCCAGCGTCCGGTCAACCGATGTAAGCCACGTGTCATTATCCATTCAACAGGAACCACCCGATCTCAATGGCTAAGTAGCGATCGGATGCTCCGATATAAGTGACCGGACGCTGGACCCCCAGCGTCCGGTCATTTACAGTAAGGTTCTAAACCAGGTTTTCTTTGATCGGACGCGTCCGGTCCACCTCGACCGGACACACCTCAGCGTCCGGTGCAAAACACTGGATACTATGTTGACCCGTCAGTTCGACCGGACTCGGACTTACAGCGTCCGGTCAATTCAGACCAAGCGTCCGGTCATAGTGAAAACAGTGAGACTGAGTTCCTTTCTCCTCTATCTTCTTCACCCTTGCTCAAATATGCTAACCACCAAGTATATCACCTTGTGCACATGTGTTAGCATATTTTCACAAACATTTTCAAGGGTGTTAGCACTCCACTAGATCCTAAATGCATATGCAATGAATTAGAGCATCTAGTGACACTTTGATAACCGCATTTCGATATGAGTTTCACTCCTCTTAATAGTATGGCTATCTATCCTAAATGTGATCACACTCACTAAGTGTCTTGATCACTAAAATAAAATAGCTCCTACCATTTATACCTTTGCCTTGAGCCTTTTGTTTTTCTCTTTCTTCTTTCCAAGTCCAAGCACTTGATCATCATCAATGTCATGATCTTCGTCATTGCTTCATCACTTGGAGTAGTGCTACCTATCTCATAATCATCTTGATAAACTAGGTTAGCACTTAGGATTTCATCAATTAACCAAAACCAAACTAGAGCTTTCAATCTCCCCCTTTTTGGTAATTGATGACAACCCTTATACAAAGATATGAATTAAAGTTCATTTGAATACATGTTGCTTGCCCAAGCATATTTACCATGTGTAAAGGATGTGGACAAGTTTTATAAACTCCATATGATAGCAATTGCTCCCCCTACATATGTGCTAAGAGTTTGGATTGAAGCTTTGCACATATGATTAGATAGGAAATATAGGAGTCAATTTCTACCAAATGATGCTAAGGTATAAGAGATGGACCTTTGAAGCGTGATACCAAACGGAGTGCACCAATATACCATCCTTAGCATCATTAATAACTAGACATACACAAAAACTAGAATACCTCATGAGATCAATATTACAAGCAAGGGTCTAGTTTCCATAGAGTGAACATAGGTCTAGTTACTTTAGCCTATGCATGCTAGTTTTTTATTTCAACATACAAACCTACAACTAGCACACACCACACAAGCATGGATATTGAAATTAAAAATTTATGCCATGCAAGCAAACATATGTAATGCACATTCAAATTCACCATACAAGTTCATGAGCTTGCTCCCCCTATTTGTATGCTCAAAATTTTAATTGATCCCCTTCCCCTTTGTCATATTTTATCTCTCACTATCTTTGTACACTATTTCTCCCCCTTTGTCATCAATGACCACAAAGGCTTAAAGTATAGACAGGGTAGGATTATCAATGTCAATAATTAGCATCAAAGGTGATCTCAAATTATAGATAGGTTGGGGAGAAACTATGTGAAATGAGTATCATTTTCCTAATTTGGTTCAATCTAGATTACTTGCAAAAGATATTTAACTCAGTTTGATCCAAGGACAAGCTTCTTCACACCTCCAAATAAGGGTTATCTTGTACCATGTTGAGTTAAACACTTATAGCTCATTTTCTAAATCAAACACTAGGTTTGCAAGCCCACAAACATGTTATATGCTACCACTAGATCATTTCAAACATACAAGCAATAGTGGTACCATACAAGCATCAAATTTATTTGATTTTTATGAATGAGCCTATTCAAATATAAAATATGTCTAGATGCACTAAACAAGTCCTTAGCAATGGATGGATGACATGTCACTCAACTTTACCTTGCTTGGCTCAAAGGAGAGGCATGTCATATAGTGGGGGTGCATCAACACATATTAGAGAAGTCAAGTATGTTCAATTCATTCCTTAGCTTGCAAAATCTCTTCTCATCAAGTGGCTTGGTGAATATGTCGGCAAGTTGATCTTTCGTGCCCACACTCTCTATGCAAATGTCCCCTTTTTGTTGGTGATCTCTTATGAAATGATGGCGGACATCAATATGCTTTGTTCTTGAGTGTTGAACTGGGTTGTTGGTGAGCTTTACGGCACTTTCATTATCACATAACAATGGCACTTGCTTGAACTTGATTCCAAAGCCACTCAAGGTAGCCTTCATCCAAAGTAATTGAGCACAGCAACTACCGGCCGAAATGTACTCCACTTCGGCGGTTGAAAGTGCTATACTATTTTGCTTCTTTGATGACCAAGACACAAGTGATCTTCCCAATAGTTGACATGTGCCTGATGTGCTCTTTCTCTCAACTTTGCATACCACATAATCGGAATCCAAATATCCAATCAACTCAAATCTTGCTCCTTTGGGATACCATAATCCAACATGTTGTGTATGCTTCAAGTACCTCAATATTCTCTTAGTTGCCTTCAAATGACTTTCTCTTGGTGAGGCTTGAAATCTAGCACACATGCATACACTAAACATCACATCCGGTCTTGATGCGGTCACATAGAGTAGGCTTTCAATCATAAACTGATACATCTTTTGATCCACCATGTTGCAACTAGCATCACTATCTAAGCTTCCACTTGTCCCCATTGGTGTACTAATAGCTTTACTCTCATCCATTTCAAACTTCTTGAGCATGTCCTTGATATACTTGCCTTGACTCACAAATATGTCATTCTTCATTTGCTTGATTTGAAGACCAAGGAAGTAACTAAGCTCTCCAATCATAGACATCTCAAACTCACTTGCCATCATCTTGCCAAACTCCTCATAAAATTCTTGATTTGTTGATCCAAAGATGATATCATCAACATAGATTTGCATCACAAACGAGTCATTTCCAAGCTTCTTGGTGAAGAGAGTGGTGTCAACCTTTCCCATCTTGAATCCCTTAGAGAGTAGGAAATCCCTCAATCTCTCATACCATACTCTAGGTGCTTGCTTCAATCCATACAAAGCCTTTCTCAACTTGTAAACATGGTTGGGTTTCTTTTCATCTTCAAAATCGAGAGGTTGCTCAACATACACAAGCTCATTGATGTACCCATTGAGAAATGCACTTTTCACATCCATTTGGTACAACTTGATGTTGTTGGCACAAGCATAAGCTAGCAAGATCCTA
Organism: Miscanthus floridulus; assembly: GCF_019320115.1. Lineage (NCBI taxonomy): Eukaryota > Viridiplantae > Streptophyta > Magnoliopsida > Poales > Poaceae > Miscanthus > Miscanthus floridulus. The sequence goes on along the minus strand of NW_027096793.1, from coordinate 25,715 downwards.
ATTGCTTCTAATCTTGCAACCGGGGCATATGTTTCTCCAAAGTCAAGACCTTCAACTTGAGTGTAACCTTGAGCCACTAATCTTACTTTGTTCCTTATTACTATCCCATCTTGATCTTGCTTGTTCCAAAAGACCCACTTAGTTCCAATAACATTATGATCCTTAGGCCTCTCAACTAAATCCCATACATAGTTTCTTATGAAGTTGTTTAGCTCTTCATGCATAGCATTTATCCAATCAACATCCCTCAAAGCTTCATCTATCTTCTTAGGTTCAATGGATGACACAAATGAGAAATGCTCATAAAATAAGGCCAATCTTGATCTTGTTTGCATACCTCTTGAAATATCACCAATGATAGTGTCCAATTGATGATCTCTTGCAACATTGGTTGGTTGAAGCATTTGCACTTGATTGCTAGTATTTGATTGATCACTTGGTTGAGATGATGAACTAGTCATTTATTGATCTTGCACATTGCCATTACTAGAGCTTTCTTGGATTTGATCATGAGAACCACTAGCTTGCACATTTGAGTTAGAGAGCACTTGATTCTTGTCATCTTCAACATCAATCACCTTTCTAGGCCTTATATCACCAATGTCCATGTTCTTCATTGCATTGATCAATTGAGTGCCTCTCACATCATCTAGATTCTCATCTTCCTCTTGGGAACCATTTGTTTCATCAAATTCTACATCATGAACCTCCTCAAGAGTACCACTAGCCAAATTCCAAACTCTATAAGCCTTGCTAGTAGTGGAGTAACCAAGCAAGAAACCTTCATCACATTTCTTTTCAAACTTGCTCAATCTAGTGTTTTTCTTCAATATATAGCATTTACATCCAAAAACCCAAAAGTATGCTATGTTGGGCTTTCTTCCATTCAATAGCTCATAAGGTGTCTTCTCCATCATGGGGTGACAATAGAGTCGGTTGCTATAGTAGCAAGCCATGTTGATTGCTTCAGCCCAAAATGAATGACTCACATTGTACTCACTCAACATTGATCTAGCCATATCAATCAAGGTTCTATTCTTTCTTTCAACTAGCCCATTTGATTGAGGAGTATACTTGGCCGAGAATTGATGTCTAATTCTAAATTCATCACATAACTCATCAACTCTAGTGTTCTTGAATTCACTACCATTATCACTTCTAACTTTCTTGATTGTGGTTTCAAACTCATTGTGAATGCCTTTGACAAATGATTTGAATGTTGCAAACACATCACTCTTGTCAACAAGAAAGAACACCCATGTGTATCTAGTGAAATCATCCACAATCATAAATCCATATTTGTTTCCACCAATGCTAGTGTATGTGGTTGGTCTAAACAAGTCCATGTGCATCAACTCAAATGCCTTAGATGTGCTCATCATGCTCTTCTTAGGATGTGTATTACCAACTTGCTTTCTGGCTTGACATGCACTACATAGTTTATCCTTCTCAAATGTGACATCTTTCAAGCCTCTAACTAAGTCATGCTTAATCAATTTGTTCAATTGTTTCATTCCAACATGATCAAGCCTTCTATGCCATAACCAACCCATGCTAGACTTAGTGATCAAACATGTTGACAATTGAGCTTCTCTAGCATTAAAATCAACTAAGTATAGATTCTCATATCTAAATCCTTTGAATATCAAGTTAGAGCCATCTACACTTATGATCTCTACATCATCCACACCAAATATGCACTTGAAACCAATATCACACAATTGAGCTACTGACAATAAGTTGAAGTTCAAGCTCTCTACTAGTAGCACATTGGAAATGCTCAAATCATTGGATATTGCGATCTTACTAAGCCCTTTGACCTTGCCTTTGCCATTGTCACCAAATGTGATACTATCAATCCTATTGCTCTTGCTTTCATTGATTGAATTGAACATTCTTGGATCACCGGTCATGTGTTGTGTGCACCCACTATCAAGCATCCAATGCCTTCCTCCGGCTTTATAATTTACCTACAAAAGAAGATCAATTTTTTTTAGATACCCAAACTTACTTGGGTCCTTGTAGGTTAGTCACCAAGGTCTTTGGTACCCAAATGGCCTTCTTCTTTGGACCCACAATTGGTGTACCAATGAACTTAGCCTTTACACCATTGGCACCCTTATAAAGCATGTAACAAGAATCAAATTTAATTGAGGATACATTAGGTAGCTTGTTCTTGTTAGTCTTGCAACTTTGCTCTATGTGCCCAACTTGCTTACATCTATTGCAAAACCGACCATTGCCCTTCATAAAGCTAACTTTGGGAGTGACAAAGGCCGCCTTACCTTTCTTGGGGGTATAGCCTAATCCCTCTTTATTGAGAGAAAACCTTTGGCTACCCAAGCACTTTAGCAAGCGGGCATCTCCACCATAGGCATTGTCTAAGGCACGAGTGAGCTCATTCACCTCCTTCTTGAGGGTCTTATTTTCCACCATTAGTGAGGTTTCACAAGTGAGACCATCACTCAAAGGTGAAGTAGAAGTGATGTTGCTACAAGAAGTATTAGTGGGAGCAGCAAAAATAGATTCATTAATAAGATCACATGTTAGTCCCACATCACATGATATGATCACTTGCTCCTTCTTGGCTTTCTCCACTTTAGCTTGCTCAATAAGAGAGGAGTGAGCCCTTTCAAGCTTAGAGTGAGCTTTGCTAAGCTTCTCATGGGCTTCCATTAGCCTCTCATGAGTAGCATTGAGCTCATCAAAGGATTGCTCAAGAAATTTTACTTTCTTGTGCAATTCTTTGCACTCCTTTCTCTTCATCTCATTGCAAGCATGCACTTGCTCACACATGTCCAAGAGCTCCTCCTTGGTGTACTCCTCATCCTCATCATCATCATCCCTACAAGAGTCACTTTCACATTCATCATTATCACTCTCATCATATTTTACCTTGGTAGGCTTTGCCATGAGACATGTCGATGGAGTGTCGAAGATGGAGAGCTTCTTGTTGATGGCGATGCTTGCTAGTGCTCTCTTGATAGATTTCTTATCATCATCACTAGAGCTTCACCATTCGAGGAACCATCACTATCCCAAGTGACTACATAGCCTCCACCCTTCTTCTTCTTTTGAAAGGTCATTCTCTTCTCCTTCTTCTCCTTCTTTTCTTTCTTGTCCTTCTTGTGTTTGTTCTTTTCATCTTCATCATTGTCACTTTTATAAAGACAATTTGCTACAACATGATTAGGGCTCTTGCAATTATAGCATCTTCTCACATATTCTTTGCTTTTTGTATGATCTCTTCTCTTTCTTGCTCCATAGCCCTTCTTCTTCATGAATTTTCCCATCTTGCGCACAAATAGAGCCATAGCTTCATCATCAATATCACTAAGATCATCATCACTTGATTCTTTCTTGGACTTGCCCTTGTTCTTGGATGATGATGAGCTAGCCTTGAATGCTATACTCTTCTTCTTCTTGTCTTCTTCTTCCTTCTTGTCATCCTTGTCATCCCCCTCCCTTTCCACACGGTATGTCTCTTAGGTCATGACATCACCTAGTACTTGGTTAGGGGTAATCTCCTTCAATCCTCCTCTTATGATGAGCAATCTCAACATTTCAAATCTTGGAGCTAGGCACATCAAGAACCGATGAGAGACATCATCATCCTTGATCTTCTCTCCCAAAGCCTTCAAGTCATTGACAATTACTTGTAGCCGATGGAACATATCTAGAATGCTCTCATCATCCTTTATCTTGAAACTTGTCAACTTGTCCTTGAGGATGTACAACTTGGCACTCTTCACTGCCGGTGTGCCCTCATAAGTTTCCTCCAATCTCTTCCACACCTCATTTGCTCTTTCACAATCCTTGATTTGCTCAAACACCTTGGAATCAATGGCATTGTATATGGTGTTGAGAGCCATTGTATTGCATTGCTTGTTGATCTTATCTTGGTTGGTTGGATCATCGGGATCAATGATAGCATAGTCATTCTCGGTCACTTCCCATACTTGATCATTGATTGAACCAAGATACATCCTCATCTTTCTCTTCCAATAATCATAGCATGTGCCATCAAAGAACGGTGATTTGCCCTCCCACATGGTTGAACACAACTTGAGCCATAATTTGACACCGAGGTTGTTAAGCCTTCAAACAAACGGTGACCATGGCTCTGATACCACTTGAAAGGTCCTAATATGGCTAGAGGGGGGGTAAATAGCCTATTTAAAAATCTACAAATCAACTAGAGCAATTTGATTAGTATGACAAATAGCGTACTATAAACTTGCTCTAGCTCTACAAGGGTTACAAGCCACCTATCCAACAATTCTAGTTGCAATGGTTACTTAGGCACCCAAACTTGCTATGTAACTACTCACTAAGAGCTCTCAATCTTGCTACTCTAAAGAGCTCAACTAGATGAATATAAATAATAAAGCAAGCTCTCAATTCTAATTACACTAAAGAGCTTGTATCAACTAATTTGCAAGAATGTGAATAAGTGAGTAGGGTGATTATACCGCTGTGTAGGGGATGAACCAATCATAAGATGAAGATTAAGCCAATCATCGGGAGAATGCAAATGACAAGAGACAACCGATTTTTCTCCCGAGGTTCACATGCTTGCCAACACGCTAGTCCCCGTTGTGTCGACCAACACTTGGTGGTTTGGCGGCTAAGAGGTGTTTCCCAAACCTCATTCACACGATTGGACATCACAAGAACCTACCCACAAGTGAGGTAACTCAATGACACGAGCAATTTACTAGAGTTACCTTTCGGCACTCCACTAGGGAAGATACAACTCCCCTCACAATCACTAAAGGTGGCCACGAACAATCACCAACTCGTGCCGATCCTCCACCGCTGCACCGAGCCGTCTAGGTGGTGGCAACCACCAAGAGTAACAAGCGAAATCTGCAGCGCAACACGAATACCAAGTGCCTCTAGATGTAGTCACTCAAGCAATGCATTTGGATTCTCTCCCAATCTCACAATGATGATGGATCAATGATGGAGATGAGTGGGAGGGCTTTGGCTAAGGTCACAAGGTTGCTATGTCAATGAAAGTGTGCAAGAGATGGAGCTTGAGCCAGCCATGGGGCTTTAAATAGAAGCCCCCATCAAATAGAGATGTTATACCCCTTCACTGGGCATAATGCGGGCTGACCAGACGCTCCGGTCAGACTGACTGGACTCTAGACCCAGCGTCCGGTCAACCGATGTAAGCCACGTGTCATTATCCATTCAACAGGAACCACCTAATCGCAACGGCTAAGTAGCGATCGGACACTCCGGCATAAGTGACTGGACGCTGGACCCCCAGTGTCTGGTCATTGATAGTAAGGTTCCAAACTAGGTTTTCTTTGATCAGGCGCGTCCGATCCACCTCGACCGGACACACCTCAGCGTCCGGTGCAAAACCCTAGATACTGTGCTGACCCGTCAGTTCGATCGGACTCGGACTTACAGCGTCCGGTCAATTTAGACCTAGCGTCCAGTCATAGTGAAAACAGTGAGACTGAGTTCCTTTCTCCTCTATCTTCTTCACCCTTGCTCAAATGTGCTAACCACCAAGTGTATCACCTTGTGCACATGTGTTAGCATATTTTCACAAACGTTTTCAAGGGTGTTAGCACTCCAATAGATCCTAAATGCATATGCAATGAATTAGAGCATCTAGTGACACTTTGATAACCATATTTCGATACGAGTTTCACTCCTCTTAATAGCACAGCTATCTATCCTAAATGTAATCACACTCACTATGTGTCTTGATTACTAAAACAAAATGGCTCCTATCATTTATACCTTTGCCTTGAGCCTTTTGTTTTTCTCTTTCTTCTTTCCAAGTCCAAGCACTTGATCATCATCAATGTCATGATCTTCGTCATTGCTTCATCACTTGGAATAGTGCTACCTATCTCATGATCATCTTGATAAACTAGGTTAGCACTTAGGGTTTCATCAATTAACCAAAACCAAACTAGAGCTTTCACTATGGGATGAATGCGAAACACTCAAAACTAGGGCATAAAAGTGAACCTGATGGTATACCTTAGCTCTGATTACCACTTAATGGAGACGGGGATCCCGATCTTCCGTCAGGTGATGGTAACTATCGTTGTGGCGGAGAATAACACACCAATCCGGCTTCAGATCGAAAGATCGAACCCTGCAATCTTAGCACTACAACTCCTCTGGTTATCAACCAAGTCATGGACCAGGTTGACCTCACCAAGAAGGCTAATCCTTGTCTACGCAATGAAGAACACAAGCAAGAACAAGAAAGAACGCAACCAAATTGCAGATGAATGATTATCTCACGAAGTTGGGGTCTCACAAACTGATGAATGGCGAAACTGTTCTTGACAGAATAATGTAAGAAAAAACCAAACCCTAATGGAGGGGAAGCAGTTGTTTATGAAGACTCTAGGGTCATGCAAGACCCCTGGACGCGCCCCTAATGGGCCCAAACTCGATACATGGTCCAACGGACCAAACGACGGTGTCACAGCACCCTGGCAGATTATGGACGCTGACTTGTTTCGATGATTCATGTTGATTCCAAACAGATTTTAACGTGAAACCACTGAGATTAGCTTCCTTATCAAATTAGCTTTCCATCCATATGTTGATCATCGAAAATGGAGTCCGGATGCGTCCTGGGTGACCAGTTTAAGGCAGACTGGTCCTGTATTCCGAGACAGACTCAAACTTGAGTTGCTTTAGGCCTCCACCTCGGGGACTCGAACCGAATTAACCTCGGGCCTCCTTCTTGACTTGGACACCCTTGCTGGCCTCCTTCCCCTCCATCCCATACACCAAACATGGTCATATGCATGGGTGTCATGTCCTCATCAGCACGTGTGCCCCAGCGGCCATGGTCAGCGGCGCGCCCAGCGGCAATGGGAGATGGACTAACGAGGAGGGAGTGAGCGACACAGGTGACTGCCACGCAGGTGAGTGACGCTAGGAGCAAGGCGCACGTGACGTGGTCAGCGATGGGGGAAGGGCACGATGTGGTAGCCCGATAAGCGTGCGCTGGAGAAGGGGGCGGATGCATGAGCAGTCATGCTGCTTTGGGGCTGGGCGAATAAGCATGATGAGTGAGGTGTGGGCTGTGGCAGGACCGCCCGAAATAACACACCTTCGGAGGCGCTCGTCTTCCACTAGACACTAAGCACCCCGAAAGCAAGCTACATTAGGCAAATTCCGTCGGGCGCACTCTAAGGGAGAGCCCGAATAATCCACATTTTCCTGTAGGATCCAATAATGAGGACGAGTTTACATAACTTAGTCCATTTCATACATCCAGAGTTCATAAAAATATATTATTATAGTACCGAATTTAGAGTGCGGAAATTTAACAGCGGAATAAAAATAAACATCTATCGATAATATACAAGGATCCGTCTGTGCCCACCAGAAGAATCCTTCACACAATGGCCACTCCTCAAGCTGTACTAACAACAGGGGTAAATAAACTCTGAGTACACAATGTACTCGCAAGACTTATTCGACTAGTGTAAATACTTTTCTGACTCTAAGGGTTATGATAAGCTTTATGGTTTGATGGGTTTCCTTTTTGCAGAAAGCGATACTAACAGTGAATCCTTATTTATGTTATTATTAGCAGTCATGATTAATTCATTATCTAGCCATTCTATGTAAGCACCTGTTCTAATTTCAAGCAAGAGTTGAGCAAACAGTTTCATTTCATCGCCATTCTTTTTTTAGTTCTTACTACGGTGCTAGACTGTAGACAAGCTATACCGGATCGCCCGGTGATTCGCGAATCAATGTGCCCAGCTGGGTACCCCAAAAACGCATGCCCCGCTTGTACCCTAGACACAAGCAGGACCAGCCCATCACTCTTCTGTCACAGGGTCTAGGTCTCCGTCCAAACTTTGACTCCAAGCCCTCGCTCTTGAGTCCCGGACTCAGTGCGGTGCTTAGACCTCCACTATCCCCGCCTTCAATCAGTCAGTCCGGAAAGAGCCGGAACCCACGACAAGAGAGCAACAAGCCTTCCCTACACCCATATCCAAGTATATGCTTGGGATAATAAGTCTATGACTTGCCTAGAACCCAAAGCAACGACCGGTCCTTAACCAACATAGACAGAGAAAAAGTGTAACCAAGCTATGCCCTGTTGGTCGTAGGACACAACCTCTTACACCCACCAATACACAAACCATATTTATGCCCGGTCTCCATTTTTCCTTTCCAGCATTTTATCATGAGTGATCTTAATAATCACCTATTGTGACTAACAGCAGGTTACCCATGCTACCGAAATCCTGAGCATAGCAACTACACGACCTATGCTAGTAGGACTCAAAGGTAAGTATATCTATGCATGTAGTTTCCATAAAATGCCTGTAACGTAAATGCATATCACACATATATTCAGTGATCATTCAAAAATAAGGGTTATGCGGCGGGGCTTGTCTTAGGCAGGCAGGGTGTAAACAAAGTCAGCAATTGATGGCTCCGGGACTCCCTCCTATACGAGAATCTCCTCCTTGTACTCCTCAATGATCTCCTCGTAGTCCTGTTCGTCCGCACGCATGAACTCTACCAACTCGTTATCTACATGCATGAAATGATGATGCAATACTTAATAATACGGCATCAGCAACTCTTAAATTAAAATACATCTGTTAAGCTACTAAACTAGCTCTACCGACTAAGACGCTATGTTACCTATCATTCCCACTAAATAGGTATGAACATTTCATGTATTAACTTAGCAACTAAAAGAATCCCTAATCTTAATATCGATTTACTCTATATATGATAAAACAAGGAGTACTAGCTACTCTATTTATCAACCTACTCTAGGGATACAAAATTTACAGTGAGCACATAGTAATTTAATGAACCTACTAAAAAATTTCATGGCTAAATCTATCACCAGTTTGCCACAAAAATTCCTACAAATATTAAGCTAAATAATACTAAGCTTTCCTAAATGAATTAATGAATCTATCATTATCATAGATAATTGTAAACCAACTACGCTAACAGATAGATAGTATTTTTGTCAACCTAACAATTTTTGTTTCACTATTTTTGGACACCTATAGAATTTACTATAATTTTACAAAGACCAGCTCAAAACTAAATTGAATAAACATTTACAAATCCCCTAGAAAAATGAAAAACTAAAATCCATCCGCGTGGCCCATCGCGCGAGCGGCTCGGCCCACTCCCGCGCAATGCACGCGCGCGTGCGACCCACCGACGCGGCCCACACGGGCACGGCCTAGCTACGTGGCAACGGCCCACGACGAGGAGGCCCGCGCGCGCTGGTCAATCATGCAAAAACCCCCTTGATCTTCCGGTGAATCACCCTGAGACCCATGACACTATTCCTACAGTCAGTACTTAAGCAATATAACCTTCAGAATTTTCTATCTTCACCGCGGCTAGACCCTCGGGCACCCGCGCACGCATCGGCATGGCGGCGCTGGCACAGGGCGGTCACGCCGGCCAACCTAGCCTCTCCCCACCCAAGCCAGAGAGCCAAACAACACCTACGACCTAAGAGCCTACCCTAGCCGATGTTACAAGGGCAGTGGAACTCACGACAATGGTGGCCACGGCGCGCGATCACGCGCGACGGCGGCACGACCATGCCAGCCACTCTAAGTCACTACAATGAGCTATAGCTAACCCTAAAGCACCACTAGCGTACCCTAGTGGTGGCTATGGTGGAGATTTGGCCAGGGACGGACTGGTTGTGTCTGGCCACGTGCGCACAACAAGCTCCACGATGGCGGTGGTGGCGTGACCAAGTCCGCGGCATTAGGAAGGCTGTGAGGGTGGAAGTGGGGCTACGCATGGGATGGAGGGGATCAAGGCAGAACTCGTGGTGGAGGTGAATTGGCGAGAGGTGGTGCAGCGGGTAGCTATCCACGGTCGTGGCCGGTTCTAGCCTTAATGGCACGGTGGAGCGGGAAACAGCCAATTGAAGCACGGCCGGGCTCAATTGAAGGCCGAAGGTGATTAGGGCGGTAGCAGGGCTCCAACACCAGCGCCTGGCATGAGTAATTTCTCAGGCAGTGACCACGCGCGGTGAATTTGACTCGGGCACAGCTTGGTCCCGCCTACCGTCCTAGGCTACCATAGCAGTGCACGCGAGAGACATAGGGACGAGACGGCACAACACGTCGTGAAGCCATTTAACACACGAGGACAAGATGAGGGGACAGCAGCTCCACGTGCGACGCAGTGCGAGGCTAGCAGCGGTGCTGTGTCGCCTCAGTGGGACGTGGATGCCAAGCAGAGTAGCAGCATGTGGGGGTGCCACGCGCCTGTGCGCATTGTGCGCCCGACGTGACGACGCGGTGCAGCGAAACGTGCGTGTGCTATGGCGCGATAGTGACGGCGCGAGGCAGCACGGTGATGGGATGGCGGTGGTCCATGGCTCGGCGGTGACAACATGAGGCGGGCGTCCAGGCGGTGGTGGATCGGCCAGAGCGACTGGCCCACGACGGCAACGGCAAGGACACTATAGGGCAGAGCGGTCAGGCCAACGTGATGGATCGTGTGCGTGTGTACGCTCATGCGTCGAGCGGCTGGCACGGCGACGCTGAGTGCCGAGGCACGGTGACCACGTCCACGCGTGGATCTCGGCCCAAAATGTGCCATGCATGCTTTTTAAAGCATCCCAAAAATCCAATTCGATGCTTCAATTGCTTAACCACCTATTCCATTCATAAGAGGGCATATTGAGCTATTAAAACCAGCCCTAAAACCTCCCCACTACTTAACCCCATTCTCCTACAAAAATTATCAAACATGGCTTCGTCAAACCATTTTCAAACTTGACTATTAAGTATGCTAGCTAGTGAGTTCCTTTCTTGACCGTAGGTATTTCATCGCCATCTACAAGCTTTGTACTACAAACTCTATTAAAGTTCCGTATACACGTTCTATAGTATTTTCGCTTAATAAAAATTGATTTAAAACCCTAGTGATATAACTTGACTATGAAAGGTAGCTTTCATTTTGTGTTTCCGATGATTGTTTCAAGTTACAAAAATTGATTTACATACTATATCACAAGCATTAACACATAACCATGATGCTAATGACATATTTTAGCAAAAGATTTACAGTGTAACACCGAGGGTGTTATAAATCTACCCCCTAAAGCAAAATCTCGTCTCGAGATTTTATGTGCCTAGTGTGGGAAAATAGATAACAATTACATTTCAAAGTAGACAACTACCTCGGTGAACCAGAAAGAAGATGGGGGTAATGCTTCAAGATATAGCTCTCTTGTTCCCACTTGGCTTCATCCTCCGAGTGATTTTGCCACTGAACTTTGTAGAACTTTACCACATTGTTCCTTGTCACTCTTTCTTTTTCATCCAAGATCTTGACAGGATGCTCAATATATGTCAAGTCAGGCTAGAGGAGAAGTCCTTCAATTTCCTTAGCTTCATCAGGTACTCACAAACACTTCTTCAACTGAGATACGTGGAACACATCATGTATCGCCAAAAAAATATCTAGGAGCTAGAGATGATAAGCAACTGGGCCACACTACTCTAAAATCTTGTAAGGGCCCACATATCGAGGGGCTAGCTTGCTACTGACACCCGACCGATGCACCCCTCTCATAGGAGACACCTTCAGATACACATAATTCCCAACTACAAACTACAAAGGTCTTCTTCGCTTATCTGCATAACCTTTCTATCGACTCTGAGCTGCCTTCAAATGACTCTGAATAATGTTGACTTGCTCTCGAGCTTCTTTGATGAAATCAGGTCCAAAATATCCACGGTCTCCCACTTCAACCCAATTAAGTGGTGTCCTACACTTCCTTCCATACATAGTTTCAAATGGTGCCATACGAATACTTTCTTGATAGCTATTGTTGTAAGAAAACTCAGCTAACTTCAGGCATTCATCCTACTTATCAGGAAAAGAAATGGCACAAGCTCTCAACATGTCCTCAAGTACCTGATTTACCCTTTCTGTTTGGCCGTCAGTCTGTGGATGATAGGCTGAACTTTGGAGGAGGCTAGTACCAAGACACTCCTAGAGTTGCTCCCAAAAATGGGAGACAAAGACGGACCCTCTATCAGAGACGATAGTGAGAGGAACTCCATGCAGGGTCACAATCCGGTTGAAGTATAGCTTGGCATACTTCCTAGCTGGATATCTAGAATCAACTAGGAGAAAATGAGCTAATTTGGTAAGGCGATCCTCAATGACCCAAATAGAGTTATAGCCCTTGGATGTGTGGGGTAAACCCACAATAAAATCCATAGAAATATCTTCCCATTTCCAAATAGGAATGGGCAAGGGCAACAAATATCCTAGGGTACGCATGCGGTCTGCCTTAACTCTCCCACAAGTGTCGCACTCCGCGACATACCGGGTGATATCCTGTTTCATATTGAACCACCAATATAAGTGGTGCAAATCATGGTACATCTTATTACTGCCAGGATGGATATACAACTTTGAATGATGAGCTTCATTCAAAATCTTCCTTCTAACCTCCTCATTTAATGGAACCACCAATCTATTCTTGTACCTTACTACCCCTTGCTCATCAATACTAAACTAAGGACCACGCCCTTCGACAATCAATTTCTTAATGTGAGGAATTTCTAAAGTGTTTTGCCTTTGCTCCATAATAATCTGCTCAAGTAAATCGAAGACTAAGGCAATGTGAGCTAGCACCTCAGCATGGTTGAGAGACAAAGGTGTTTCTTCAACCTAATATGACTTCGGCTCAACGCATCAGCCACCACATTGGCCTTTCCGGGGTGATAATATACCTCCAAGTTATAATCCTTGATCAATTCCAACCATCTCTTTTGCCTCATGTTCAGCTCAGACAGAGTAAAGATATACTTGAGGCTCTTATGATCTATAAAAATGTGTACTTTGTTGCCCAACAAATAATGCCTCCAAATTTTTAGAGCGTGGACCACAGTAGCCAACTCTAAATCATGGGTGGGATAATTCAATTCATGCTTTTTCAATTAGCATGAAGCATAAGCTATCACACGCCCCTCCTGCATAAGCATACATCCCAACCCCATCTTCGAGGCATCACAATATACATCAAAAGGTCTGTCAATATCTGGTTGGGCCAGGACAAGAGTAGTGGTAAGAAGTTTCTTCAAAGCTTGGAAGGCTTCTTCATAGGTCGAACTCCAAACAAACTTGGCTTTTTTTGGAGCAGCTTGGTCATCGGCTGAGCTATCTTGGAGAAGTCTGGAATGAAACGCCGATAGTATCCAGATAGACCAAGGAACTGATGAATCTAGTGCACTGACTTAGGAGACTTCCAATTTAGCACGTCTTGCACCTTGTTGGGGTCTACAGAGATACCGTCAGGTGTCAAAACATGCCCCAAAAACTGCACTTGATCCAACCAAAACTCACTTGCTAAATTTAGCATATAGCTGGTGTTCCCTCAATCAAGTCAGTACTATCCGAAGGTGTTGGGCATGCTCTTCCTTGTTCTTGGAATATATCAAGATATCATTAATGAATACCACTACAAACTTATCCAGCTCTGGCATAAAGACTGAATTCATGAGATACATGAAGAATGTAGGAGCGTTGGTGAAAGGTCCTTGTGTGGTTTTGGTAATTGAGTGACAACCTAGGTGGACTAATTGTGTTTATGTGAGATACACATATGATCAGTCCATAGGTACATGTGTGCGAGCAACATACGCCATGAAGGTGAAAATGGCTTGGAGATGTTGCAAAGCTCACACATGTGATGATGAAGGAGCTCATTGCAAATGAGATATGACATTGAGTCATGTGATCAAGGTGGAGAAGATCAAGACATGACTTGGCTTGATGGAATGGTTGCAAGCGTGAAGGGCAAGTTGGAGGCTTTGGAGCGATGGACCGCGTGGTAGTGAAGCTTAAGTAAGACTGGGTGCCAATGGACGAAGCAACAGTGAAAAGCAAGTGAAGTCAAGATCAATGAACCAATACGATCACATGATGATATGAAGTGGATCATATCATTGTTGATCATATTAATGCATGTGTTGCATTAATATTGGAGGAGATGGAATGGAATGCGCAAGGCAAAGGTATAACCTAGGGCATTTCATTTCACCGATCATAGGTGTTTAGAGAAGTTGATGACTGGGTTTAGGATAGATGGTTGTACTATCAAGAGGGGCAAACTTGTTTGCATATCGGTCATCTAGTACCACTTGAGTGATCTAACTTTGCATCGTCACTAGGATTGAGTGGCGTGGTAAGTTGAGTGGCTAATCCTTTGGGAAATGATTATGAAAATGCTAACACACATACACACGGTGGTGTTGGCACATTTACAAAGGAGATGAAGTTGGAGTTGATGTGGATCAACTCGGTAATGGAACAGAGGCAAGAAAGGCTTGAAACTCCACCGATGGAGTGTTCGCCCAAAGAGTGTGGACAGTCCATGGTGCCACCGGCGCCCTGTATAGAAAAGACAGGGTTTCACAGTGTGCACCGGATACTAGTCACGCAGTGACCGGACACTAGGGTCCTGCGTCCAGTTAGTGGTAGCAGTGAAGCCTCAGGCATCTGTCTTTGACTGAATGCTGGGTCACTTTGTTATCGGACGCTAGGTGACTATGTCCGATCCCACTGACGTGGCAACACAGAGAAGAGGAGAAATGACCGGACGCTGATGCTGCGTCTGATCATGACCTACCGGACGCGTCCGGTCATGAATTTTCACCTCTAGAATCTTACTGGAAGTGATTAGACGCTGGGGTCCTATGTTCGGGCACTTTGAGCAGCTGCGTCCGATCATCACTTGACTGTGAGATCAAGCGACTGAGGTTGAATGGAGGCAACACGTGGCGAGCATCCATTGACCGAACGCTGGAGTCCTGTGTCCGATCTACCCAAAAAACGCCCAGTGAAGGGGTAATGGCTATTTTAGCCCGTGGGGCTATAAATAGAAGGGGGTCTTGGCCATGGTTTGGGTAGAGCACCTGGGGGACTTTTGTGTCCATGCTTGTGAGTGCTTGGGAGCCCTCCATCTCACATATACTTGATAGTGATCATTCGATTGTGTGAGAGAGTGATTCTAGTGCGATTGCATCGTGAGGTTGCATCGAGTGGCACTAGGTGATCGAGTTGCAAGCCGGTGGTGCTTGTTACTCTTGGAGGTTGCCACCTCCTAGATGGCTTGGTGATGGTCTCCGTCGAAGCCTGCAAGAAGCTTGTGCGGTGCTCCGGAGAAGAGCTTTGTGAGGGGCGTTGTGCTTGCCTCGAGGGAGCCACAAAGAGCAACTCTAGTAAAGCATGTCATTGAGCTACCCTCACTTTCAGGGTAGGTTCTTGTGGTGCCTGACGTGCAGGCTTGGCGGGTGATGCCAATTAGCCATTGAACCACTAAGTGAGCGGTCGACACAATGGAGACTAGTGTGTTGGCAAGCACGTGAACCTTGGGAGAAAAATCACCATGTCAACTTTATTCTTCCCGTTGGTTTGCATCCTTGTTACACAAGCTTGTAATTATATTCATATACATTGGGCTTGTGTGGTTGCTCTTGTAATTAGTTTGATTGTATAGCTCACTAGTTACCTTCTTGCTTGTGTAGCATAGAAGTAGCTCCCTTGCGTGACTAATTTGGTTTGTGTAACCTTGTTAGTCACTTTGCTTAGTTTGAGTAGCTAAGTATTTACGCTCTCTAATTTGGCATTGGTTGCCTTGTTATTGAGCATTGCTAGTGAGCTTAGTTGGCTTTGTGCTTTTTGCTTACTAGCATGTGTAGGAGCTCCCCGTTGGTTAAAGTACAAGTGACATAAGTTTGTGTGACCTTGCTTCTAGAATTGATTAGGTGAGCTCTAGCTAGCCCAGCACCTTTGTTGCTTAATTAGGATCTTTGCAAGATGCTAAAGAACATAGATAGAGGAGTGTAGTCTTGGCTAGACTGATAGTTTTAATTCAGCACTTATTTCAGTTAGCCGACGTGATTAAGTTTTAGAAATGACTATTCACCCCCCTCTAGTCGCCATCTCGACCCTATAGTTGGTGAGACCAAAAGATATGACTAGGTATTCATACAGCTCATACCTAGTAGAAAAAGCTATCTTTGGTATATCTTGTGGTCTAATCTTGATTTGATGATAGCCTAAACAAAGATCAATCTTGGAGAACACCTTGTCACCAGCTAGCTGATCGAACAAAGTATCAATACGAGGTAAAGGATACTTGTTCTTAATGGTTACCGTATTGAGAGGGTGGTAATCCACACACATCCGCAGAGTGCCATCCTTCTTCTTCATAAAAATGGCTGGGCAACCCCATGGTGAAGAGCTAGGATGGATGAATCCCTTTTCCAACAACTCTTCTAACTGTTTCTTCATTTTAGCCAATTCCTTCGGGGCCATACGGTACGGGCGTCGGGAGATAGGAGCAGTGTCAGGCTATAACTCAATGGAGAACTCTACATCTCTATCCAGTGGCAACCTAGGTAGATCTTTAGGAAAGACATCTAGGAACTCACAGACCATAGGAATAGAGGCAAGATCAGGAGAAACTTCAGCATGAGTAGCAACAGGTAAGGCTAGATCTGAGGGCATAAGAAGAGACATCTTGTCCTCAGAAAAGGAAGCCATAACTCAACAAATCACTGCTTTAGATCCAAGACTACCTCATATACCGCAACCAGTTTATTCCCAGAATTGCATCAATGCCTTGCCTAGGCAGTACCATGAACTAGAGACGGTAAGTGTGAGTGGCTAATACTAAGCCCATTGTGTCCGTCCGAGTATTAACACACAACTGCGCACCCAGAGTACTGATTCTATAGGCAAAAGGTATAGTCATAAGAGGTATATTGTGCCGGTGTGCAAATCTCATGCTCATGAATGAATGTGATGCACTAGAATCAAACAACACATAAGCTGGATAAGAATCAATGGTGAACATACCAGCCATCATCGGTTTATTTTGCAATATTTCCTCAGCTTTCGTGAAATTAACCTGTCCAGATCAGCTCACTGGCACTTTCTTCTTAATAATTATCCGCTTGATAAGGCAAGAGTTAGCCAAGGGCTGAGAAGACTGGGTAGGCTAGTTTTGCGGACACTCCGGGGCATAGTGCCCTTCCTTGCCACACTTGAAACAAACACCAGGCTTGTTCCCCTATCCTTGACGAGGTGGGACCTGCTGTCCCTAGGGCTGCTAATGTTGCACCTGCTGAGTAGGTGCACGATACTAAGTGGAAGGTGCCTAAAAAGTCTGTTGAGGCTATCAAAACAAATGCCCACCCGAAGATTGATAGGGCACCCACTTGACAACCTGTACTTTCTGTGCCTAGGGGTGGTTAGAAGACCCAGTATCTACCCACTTGCACTTCCATTCTGCCTAAGAGTCACGTTGCAACCCCTCCATGGCAATAGCAGCGTTCATCATTGCCCCAAAGGTCTGATAATTTCTTGTATATAACTCCTTCTGCAAGATACAAGAGATGTCATGACAGAAACAGTATCTCTTCTTCTCATCTGTATCAACATGAGTCCCAGCATACTGCGACAAGTGGTTGAACTTGTTGATATAGTCCATCACGAACATGTTTCCTTGCCTCAAGTCCAAAAATTCTATCAACTTTTTGTTTAGAACACCAGCAGGAATATAATACTCTCTGAAGGCCATAGTGAACTCCTACCAGGTCACCCGGTGATCCACCGACTGCATGGCATTAAATGTGTCCCACCATGCACTAGCACATCCCAACAACTTTTGTGCTACAAAGCGCACTTTCTGCTCCTTAGTTATAGTGAGAAGTAGAAACTTTTGCTCCAGGATACAAAGCCAATGCTCCGCATCTAGAGGCTCAGCCATTGGCGTGAACATGGGTGGGTGCGTCTTTAAGAAATCTTGATAAGAGAAGGGTCCCTCAGGACCACAGGCACCACCCCCGTTCCCACCATTGCCTCCCCAGGCAAAGCCACCAATAGCCTGTGCCAGCAGCTCCATGGCACGAGTTGACTCACGATGAGCAACCAACATCTCCACCATCATCTCCGCATGAGTCATCGGAGGTGATGGTGGTGGAGGAGGAGGAGCCAGAAGCGGAGCCTCATGGTTCTCCCCGTTGTCATTCCCATTACACCGACCACTTTCACCTTGGCCTTCGCCAAGACCATGGCCCGCCCCAGTACTGGTGCTCCTACGACCGCACCTTAGGTTCATCTGTAATAGATAGGAACCAACCATTTAGGACAACCCTCCAGATCAAGAATAAGAGACTAAAGAAATGATAAGATATCTATTGACACATTCTTTTAGTTATCCTATTAATTTACTAATCCAAATTATATGTGTAGGGGAAATTTAGTTTTAAGTAAGATTTCCTTATCATGATGCATGCATCGGCCTGTACGCTCACTCAAGCCGAAATATAGAGGCGTTCGCAAAATTTCGGCACATCGCACACTCACTTTCTGCTTTGCTAACGATTCTTACGCAGCGTAAGTCGGTGTACCTGTAGAAAACTGATTAGATAAATCCAGTATCGCTATCCTAGATAGACCATATTGCTAGGGCTTATACTTATTTAGATAATTTTATCGCATCCTACTTTTCGTAAAACTTTTGTTGGTCAAATTTTAGGTTTTAGAAAAGAGTTATAAAACTCGTAAACTCATTATTGGCTCTGGTACCAACTGTGGTAAAATCGCCCAAAATAACACACCTTTGGAAGCGCTCGTCTTCCACTAGACACTAAACACCCCAAAAGCAAGCTACATCAGGCAAATTTCGTCGGGCACACCCCAAAGGAGAGCCCGAATAATCCATGTTTTCCTGCAGGATCCAATAATGAGGACGAGTTTGCATAACTTGGTCCATTTCATACATCCAGAGTTCATAAAATATATTATTATAGTACCAAATTGAGAGTGCGGAAATTTAACAGCAGGAATAAAAAGAAACATCTATTGATAATATACAAGGATCTGTCTATGCCCACCAGAAGAATCCTTCACACAACGGCCACTCCTCAAGCAGTACCTGCAACAGGGGTAAATAAACCCTAAGTACACAATATACTCGCAAGACTTATCCGACTAGTGGGAATACTTTTCCGACTCTAAGGGTTATGATAAGCTTTATGGTTTGCTGGGTTTCCTTTTTGTAGAAAGCGATACTAACAGTGAATCCTTATTTATGTTATTATTAGCAGTCATGATTAATTCATTATCTAGCCATTCTATGTAAGCACATGTTCTAATTTTAAGCAAGGGTTGAGCAAACAGTTCCATTCCGTCACCTTTCTTCTTTCAGGTTTTACTACGGTGCTAGACTGTAGATAAGCCGTACCGAATCGCCCAGTTCGCGAATCAATGTGTCCAGCTGGGTACCCCAAAAACACACACCCCGCTTGTACCCCAAGCACAAGCAGGACCAGCCCATCACTCTATCACGCGGTCCAGGTCCTCATCCAAACTTGGACTCCAAGCCCCCGCTCCTAAGTCCTGAACTCAGTGCAGTGCTTAGACCTCCACCATCCCCGCCTCTAATCAGTCGGTCCGGAAAGAGCCGGAACCCACGACAAGAGAGCAACAAGCCTTCCCTACATCCATACCCAAGTATGTGCTCGGGATAATAAGTCAGTGACTTGCCTAGAACCTAAAGCAACGGCCGGTCCTTAACCGACATAGACAGGGAAAAAGTATAACCAAGCTATGCCATGTTGGCTGTATGACACAACCTCTTACACCCACTAAAGGAATCACTATTCTTAATATCGATTTACTCTATATATGATAAAACAAGGAGTACTAGCTACTCTATTTATCAATCTACTATAGGGCTACAAAATTTACAGTGAGCACATAATAATTTAATGAACCTACTATAAAAATTTTATGGCTAAATCTATCACCAATTTACCATAAAAATACCTACAAATATTAAGCTAAATAATACTAAGCTTTCCTAAATGAATTAATGAATCTATCATTATCACAGATAACTGTAAACTAACTACACTAACAGATAGATAGCATTTTTGTGAACCTAACAATTTTTGTTTCACTATTTTTGGACACATACATAATTTACTATAATTTTACAAAGACCAACTCAAAACTAAATTGAATAAACATTTACAAATCCCTTGGAAAAATGAAAAACTGGAATCCATCCGCGTGGCAAATCGCGCGAGCGGCTCGGCCCACTCCCGCGCAATGCGCATGCGCATGCACGCGACCCACCACACGTGGCCCACGCAAGCACGGCCTAGCTACGTGGCAACGGCCCACGACGGGGAGGCCCGCGCTCGTCGGTCAATCATGCGAAAACCCCCTTGACCTTCCAGTGAATCACCCTGAGACACATGACACTATTCATATAGTCAGTACTTAAGCAATATAACCCTCAGAATATTCTATCTTCACCGCGGCCAGACCCTCGGGCACCCATGCGTGCACCGGCGCAGTGACGGTGGCACAGGGCAGTCACGCTGGCCAACCTAGCCTCTCCCCGCCCAAGCTAGCGAGCCAAACAACACCTACGACCCAAGAGCCTACCCTAGCCGACGTTACAGGGGCAGCGGAACTCACGGCAATGGTCGCCACGGCGCGCGATCATGCGCGACGGCGGCATGACCACGTCGAGCACTCTAAGTCACTTCAATGAGCTAAAACTAACCCTAAAGCACCACTAGCGTACCCTGGTGGTGGCTGTGGTGGAGGTTTGGCCGAGGACGGACTAGTTATGTCCAGACACGTGCGCACAGCAAGCTCCTCGACGGCGGTGGTGGCGCGACCGGGTCCACAGCGCCGGGAAGGCAATGACGGTGGAAGTGGGGGTGCGCACGGGATGGAGGGGATCAAGGCGAAACTCGTGGTGGAGTCAAATTGGCGAGAGGTGGTGCGGCGGGTAGCTATCCATAGTCGTGGCCGGTTCCGGCCATAATGGCACAGTGGAGCGGGAAATAGCCAATTGAAGCATGGCTGGGCTCAATTGAAGGCCGGAGGTGACTGGGGAGGTAGCAGGGCTCCAACACCAACGCCTGGCGCGAGTAATTGCTCAGACAGTGACCACGCATGGCGAATTTGACTTGGGCGCAGCTTGGTCCCGCCTACCATCCTAGACGGCCGCAGCAGTGCGCACGAGAGACGCAGGGACGAGACGGCACAACGCGTCGCGAAGCCATTTAACACACGAGGACAAGACGAGGGGACGACAGCTCCACGTGCGATACAGGGCAAGGCCAACAGCGGCGTTGTGTCGCCTCGGCGGGCCGCGGACGCCAGGCAGAGCAGCAGCACGTGGGGGTGCCACGCGCGTGCGCGCGCTGTGCGCCCGACGTGATGACACGGTGCAGCAAAACGTGCGCGTGCTGTGGTGCGACGATGACGGCGCGAGGCAGCACGGTGACAGGACGGCGGCGGTCCACGGCTCGGTGGTGACAACGCGAGGCGGGCGTCCAGGCGACAGCGGACCGGCCAGAGCGACTGGCCCACGACAGGAACGACAAGGACATTGCAGGGCAGAGCGGCTAGGCCAGCGCGGTGGTGCGTGTGCGTGCGTGCGCGCATGCGTCGAGTGACTGGCGCGACAACACCGAGTGCCGAGGCACGGTGACCGCGTCCACGCGCGGATCTTGGCCCAAAACGTGCCATGCACACTTTTTAAATCGTCCCAAAAACCCAATTCGATGCTTCAATTGCTTAACCACCTATTCCATTTCATAAGAGAGCATGTTGAGCTATTAAAACCAGCCCTAAAACCACCCCACTACTTAACCCCATTCTCCTATAAAATTATCAAACATGGCTTCGTCGAACCCTTTTTAAACTTACGAAATCGACTAAGTCTTGATCGGGTTTGGGTCAAATTCGATTTCTAAGCTATTAAGTATGCTAGCTAGTGAATTTCTTTCTCGACCGCAGGTATTTCATCGCCATCTACAAGCTTTGTAGTACAAACTTTATTAAAGTTCCGTATACACTTTCTATAGTGTTTTCGATTAATAAAAAATGATTTAAAACCCTAGGTGATATAACTTGACTATAAAAGGTAGCTTTCGTTTCGCGTTTTCGATGACCGTTTCAAGTTACAAAAAATGATTTACATACTATATCACATGCATTAACATATAACCATGATACTCATGACATATTTTAGCAAAAGATTTACAGTGTAACACCGAGAATGTTACATGGGCTCAGGACGAGTAGATAAGCACAAGAAAATAAAGATTTATTTTTTATTTGGGGCCTGCTCCTGAAATACTGCAAACGTAGACTCACGGACGGACGCCTAGAAGTATTTCCATTTTTTCATTTGTTCCATAGCAAGCCACGGCAACACATGCCATGTTTGCTTGGCTGATAA
Organism: Miscanthus floridulus; assembly: GCF_019320115.1. Taxonomy (NCBI): domain Eukaryota; kingdom Viridiplantae; phylum Streptophyta; class Magnoliopsida; order Poales; family Poaceae; genus Miscanthus; species Miscanthus floridulus. Next base: position 3,406 of record NW_027096793.1, on the reverse strand, counting down.
GTCATGGTTGAAAATACTGTTGACTGATTTGTTGTGAGAGAAAAATAATATTCATTGATTGAAAAAATACGACTTAAGCAAGGGATCAGAGCGAAAAGCGCTCGTCAAACTGGCAGCCGTCACTTCCTTTATTTTTAACGGACAAAGATAATAATAAAGTTTCCTCCACTTTATTTATAACCAACGAAACGTAAAGAGTATATTTATCCGTGCTAGGCAAAAACGAATTCGAGGCTCACCCGCCAAATCTTACATCATTTATATAAACGACTAAAGTCTCCAAATGTTTCGCTTCTAAGAAAAAGCATTGCCGCTAGTCAGTGACGAAGCCAGAAAAAAATTTAGAAGGGACTGAACAAAAGAATAGAGGTTTTTTTATCTTCTCTTAACCTTAGCCCCTCCTACCTAATATATATATATGTATAAAATTTTAAGAGATGACTTAGAGAGGTTCCACGTGCGCAGGATCGGTAAGGGGGGCTGAAGCCCCCCTAGCCTCACCGCTAGCTCCGTCGCTGCCGCTAGTTGCTTCACGAACATTCCCATCCTAGGCACCGAAATATCATGAGTATAAACTACTAAATCATAAAACATTTTGACTCTTTTAGATATATAACTTTTATATACTATATATACTTAGATGTATAGTAAAAGTAATATATCTAGAATAGTTAAAAGATCTTATAATTTAGGTCTCGTTCGCTTTGCTGAAAAAATAAACAGAAACATTGTTCTAGCTGATTTGTTATGAGAGAAAATCATTGTTCCGACTAAAAAAATAAACCGAAAAGTATGGATTATAAGAAAAAACAAACATGACCTTAGAGTGGAGGAAGTACTAGTACTGCCATGACCTTAGAGTGGAGGAAGTACTAGTACTGCCTGTGTTTCCAAAGTTCCCAAATTAACCTGACGATTTATGTCCGTATTCCCAACTGATCCCGAGGGATTATGGCCAAGATATCCAAAGTTCCAAACGCCCAACGAGCCAGTTTAGTGCAGTGTCTCCTCCTCGCTTGATTTGGAACAGCAGTGCCTTCCAGCTTTTTAACATTCCTGCAATCCAACAATCAGCGGCTTCACACACTTCTCCAACCCATTACCCTTCTTTCCTCTGAAAACAAATAGAATTAGGAGTTTTCCATAAGCACCATAAGGATGCACAACAAACAGCATTAACAACTATATAAACTTTTTGTTGCACACTCAAAGGTATCATGTGATGTTCTATGATACCTTTTCTTTTGTTTGTCTGTTTTTTTTGCTCTTTTGTTTTTTCCTTTCTATATTATTTTGATTTTTTGTTCTTTCCATTTCCTTTATCATTTTATTTCCCTTTTTCTTCTTATTTATTTAACTACAGTTGAATTTTTGTTCTTTTCCTATTACATAGTTTTTACTCTTTTATTGGACTATATTTTTTATGAGATACATATGATGTTCGTGTACTATACAGTTGATGTTCTACGATATGTTTATGGATGTTCAAGTAGTATAAGAGTGATATTTCATTATTATTCTTTGAATATTGACATGATACTTGCGAGATGTTCTGTGATATATTTTAGGTTGTTCAAGTAATATCTAGGTGATATTTTTTTTGAACTTAAATAGTTTGATATGGTTTAATAACAAAAATGTTTTATATTTATCACAAAAGTAAATAATTAGAGTATAATAACAAAAAATACAAATGAAAACTTAAATAACTAATGCTAAACATACAGAAAAATAACAAAAAAACTTAAATAAGAAAAGAAAAAAATAAAAAATATCACATGTATACTACGCAAACATGACATGTATCTCATGTAACATATGAAATGGACAGAATAGAAAATAAAAAACTAAAGCATGAAAATGATTAAAATAAAAAACAATTGGAGTAAAAGAAAAATAGAAAATGAAAAACAAAATGAAAAAATCTACATGAAACATACAAAGAGAAAAGAGAAGTAAATAGAAGAAGATAAAGAAAAAAAAAACACGACAGAAAGTTAAAGACTTAAAGCCCACTCTACGGCCTAGTAGTTCAGAAATTTCCTACCAAAATGCAGCACGTCAAAGAAAAGATGATCGATCATATTCAATTTTGAGAACAAAGGAGAAGAGTCCTCAACTGATCTCCTCTTTGCCAAAGTTGTCTCGAGCCCTCGACGTTCTGCATGCGCTTGTTACGTTACGTGGCGGAGGCGGCCTCGAGCCTTCGACGTTCCGTCCGTCCACGTAAGGTACGGTAGGGTAGCCCGGGTGCGGTCCAACCGTCCAACGGCGTGTTCGTTTGGCTGGCCTGGTTCATTGCTGGTTCGTGAAGAATTACTGCTTGCTGGTTTATGTGAGAAAAAAATATTATTTTAACTGAAAATTTACATTCATTTACAATCGTTTCACCGCAGCCGAACCGACTGCAAGTCGTTCGGTCTCGTGAGTGTAGACACAAGTCCCCTTGCTTTTCGATATCGACCGGGCCCTCCCAATAACATCTCATGCAGACGCAGGAGGCACGCACGCGCACGTCTCCGAGCGTAACGGGCGGCGTACGCAAACCGTGTGGGTCGTCGCGTGGATACGTGTTGGGCAAAACACAGCGGCCGGCCGGCCCCGATGGACATGAACGCGGACGGCGGCGGCGCCGGCATCGACGCCCTGCCCGGCGACATCTTCGTCGAGGTCCTCCGCCGCCTCCGCGTGCATTCCCTGGCCAGGTGCCGGTGCGTGTGCACGCTCTGGCGCGTGGTCGTGGACGACCGCGGGCTCCTCCTCCCACACACGCTCCCTCCGCGCTCGTTCCCGGGCTTCTTCGCCAACGTCGTCCGCGCCGCCACCAAACCGTGGAGGCCTCACCCTCACCCCGGTTTCCTGCCCCCGCCGGCCTCGCGGGCCCCCACCGTCGACAGGCTCGCCTTCCTGCGGCCGCACCTCCCGTGCAGCGGCGCCGACGCCGCCGTGCAGGACCAGTGCAACGGCCTCGTGCTCTGCTTCCAGGACTATCTGGTCGGCAGGCCCGTGGCGGGCTTCGTGTGCAACCCCACGACGGAGCGCTGGGCGCGCCTGCCGCCCCCGCCGACGTGGTGGCCGCGCGGACACGAGGGCCTGTTCCTCGCGTTCGACCCGGCGGTGTCGCTGGAGTACGAGGTCCTCCTCCCGGTGCCACCCCTCGACGATGCACCTCCGACGCCGAGGCTCCCAGGCAAGGGCGTGTGACGTTGGGAATGTTCATGCCGGAATCGTTCAAGGGACGGCAACAGCCGGGCCAGGAGAAAGCGCTGCCTCTGCTCGTGTTCTCGTCGGCGCACGGGCGGTGGACGAGGCGACTACTCGCGCGCGGGCCGGTGCACCCCGGCACGCCTCTACGACAGGGTAATGCGGCGGCGCAGGCGGACCGCGGAGGGGAACCCGTGGGTAC
>NW_027096792.1:0-20000 GCF_019320115.1 Miscanthus floridulus | reverse complement strand
GGACGTGGCGGTCCGCCTTGTACTGCCGTGGCTCTCTCTACGCGCACTGCGAGAAGCGCATCCTGGTGGTGCTCCGCTGCTCGGAGGGCACGTACGACATGGTCAAGCTCCCGGCCGACGAGGCAGAACTCCACGTCTCGCCGGGCCTCCCCGTGTACTCCATCTTCGCGAGCACCGACGACAAGGTGCTGCTGCGGTACGCAAGCGTCGACGCGTTCCGCGTGAAGGTGTGGGCGCTACAAGAATCGGCGGATGGCGGTGGACAGCTGGAGTGGACGCTGACGCACGATAAGGACCTCGCCGTGCACGCGCGCATGCTGGACCTGCTTCATCACGCGCCATCCAACTGCGTTCCGGTCGCCATTGGAGAAGGGAGAGGTGGAGGCCGAGGCAAGAGCGTCTGGTTCTCCGACGAGGACGCCGAGGAAGTTGGCAGTGGTGACGTGGGCGACGGGTGCTCCGCCTCCGGGCGGTGGAAGTGGAACTGGGACGACGCTAGCTTGCTCGACATAGAGATTGGTGAGGATGAGGTGCTCGACATCGGGGCCGGCTCCCAGACTCAGTTCTCGATCCTGGGGTGTCACCCGAGCAAGGAGGTGATCTTCCTCGTCGCCGGCGCGTTCCACGTCGTGGCGTACCATCTCGGCGGCGGCAAGGTGCAGTACCTGGGTCGTATTGTGTCGCTGGGCGATGGTGACCGTGTCGAGGCGCGATCCCTTACCGCCCGTGCGCGGTCGACGCCCTCTCCAGCTACACCTTCTCTTCGCATGAGCGAAGTCATTTTCTTCCCCCCCATCACAACAAAGACTGTTTACAAAAATGTGCTCAACCGACTAGCAGCGAGATTTGAACCCAATTCAAACCGTGTGCAATGTTTATTTTGAACTTTTAGCCTTTCACATATACTGCAAAATCGAGCTTGTCCATAACTAGCAAATTGAACATCTGATATATATAGCTGGAAGTAGATCACACTACAACATTTGTGCACTGCCGTTTTTGTATTAGAGAAGTTATCGATTCCTGTGTACCCAATTGTATGTTTCCTACTCGACCTAATCGAATTTCACCCTTGTCATGTTCAGCCCTTTCCCATCCCTGGAGGTTGCCGCCAACGGTTAGGGCAGTTCGACTGGTATTAAAGCCGGCTGAAAAGCCAGCTGAAGCTAATTTGTTATAAGAGAAAAATACTGTAGATTCTAGCTGATAAGCCCCCGATTGGACCGCAGCGGTGGCTAGCCTGCAAAGACTTCGGTTTCAGTTTCCAGTACTACTAGTTCTGTTAATTTGCTGTTACTTGGATTTGGGTGTGCTACTTTATGTAGCAGTAGCATGAGATTTTTGTTTGGATTAAAATTAATTGCACTACTAGTTTGCTTCACGATTTGTGCGGAGTTTTTTTCTTTTGAAAATCCACCGCAGTACGTCTATATCTCGCTAATTCGCTATTATTAAATTAACAAAGATCATGTATTTCTCTGGCTCCTGGCTGCGATGGCCAAACAAACGTTTCATCACCACGCAAGTTGTACGGTGTCGGCGCTCGCCCCACGCCTCCAACTTCCCACCTGCGCGAGCCCGCAGCTCCGCTCCTTCTCTTCGCCCCGGCCACTGCCTCCCAGACGCGAGACGACAGCCTCCCTCCCATGTGCGCACGCTATCGCAGCCTCGGCCGCACGAGCTATGCAGCAGCATCTGCTTCTTCTCGCAAGGCGGCGCGTCGCGCGCTCCACGCGGCGGCGCCCGCTTCCGGTCACATGAAGAGTCAGCGCGGTAGCGCGCCGCTCGGGCTCGCTGCCCCCGCCGCGCAGCACATTGGGCGTATGCTGGCCGAGGGCCTCCGGCCGGGCGCGCTCGAGCTCGCCGCGGCGATCAGGTCGGCCTCGGCGCTCCCGGGCGGCGGCGGCGGCGCCGCCCTCGCGGGGTGCCTCCACGGGCTCGCCGTGAAGGCCGGGCGCGTGGCGAGCAGCGCGACGGTGGCGAAGGCGGTCATGGGCGCGTACGGGAGGTTCGGGCCCCTCGCGGACGCCCTCCTGGTGTTCGACGAAATGGCGCGCCCCGACGCGGTGTGCTGGAACATCCTCATCACCGCGTGCTCTCGCCGTGGGCTTTTCGTGGACGCTTTTGTTTTGTTCCGGTCGATGCTCTCCTGTGGCGTGGTGGGGCAGAGCATGCCGACCGCAGTGACAGTGGCTGTAATTGTTCCGGCATGCGCAAAGTGGAGGCATTTGCGGACCGGCAGAAGCGTCCATGGCTACGTGGTGAAAACTGGTTTGGCGTCAGATACTCTCTGTGGAAATGCATTGGTGTCAATGTATGCAAAATGTGGTGGAAGCAGGGCAATGGATGATGCACATAGAGCGTTTTCTTCTATTCGCTGTAAAGATGTTGTTTCATGGAATTCGGTCATCGCAGGGTACATAGAGAATCGGTTATTTCAAGAGGCACTTGTGCTGTTCAGTCAGATGATCTCACAGGGATCTCGTCCAAATTATTCAACAGTGGCTAGTATTCTTCCTGTGTGCTCATTCACGGAGTTTGGGAGGTATCATGGGAAAGAAGTGCACAGTTTCATGGTCAGGCATGGTTTGGAAATGGATGTATCTGTTTCTAATGCACTGATGACACATTATTCCAAAGTGCTTGAAATGAAGGCTGTAGAATCAATATTTGCAAGTATGGATGTGAGGGATATTGTATCATGGAACACCATTATTGCAGGATATGTGATGAATGGGTATCACTATAGAGCATTGGGCCTGTTTCATGAGCTTCTGTCTACAGGAATTGCTCCTGATTCTGTTTCTTTTATCAGTCTGCTCACTGCTTGTGCTCAAGTAGGTGATGTCAAAGCAGGGATGGGGGTTCATGGTTATATCCTTCAAAGGCCAGTACTTCTTCAAGAAACATCCTTAATGAATGCTCTTGTCACTTTTTATAGCCACTGTGATAGGTTTGATGATGCTTTCCGTGCTTTCACCGATATTCTGAACAAAGACTCAATTTCATGGAATGCGATTCTCTCTGCTTGTGCCAACAGTGAACAGCATATCGAGAAGTTCTTTGTACTGATGAGTGAAATGTGCGGTGGGGTAAATCAGTGGGATTCTGTCACAGTCTTGAATGTTATACACGTGAGTACCTTCTGCGGGATTAAGATGGTCCGTGAAGCTCATGGGTGGTCCCTACGAGTTGGTTATACAGGTGAAACTTCAGTAGCAAATGCTATTCTGGATGCTTATGTGAAGTGTGGCTACTCACACGATGCGTGCATACTTTTCAGAAACCATGCTGGGCGAAACATTGTAACTGATAATATAATGATTTCTTGCTACCTGAAAAATAACTGTATAGAGGACGCTGAGGTGATCTTCAACCATATGGCTGAGAAAGACCTGACTTCATGGAATTTGATGATCCAGTTGTATGCGCAGAATGACATGGATGGTCAAGCTTTCAGTCTGTTTAATCACTTGCAATCTGAAGGCTTGAAGCCTGATATTGTTAGCATTGCAAACATTCTTGAGGCTTGCATCCATTTGTGTTCTGTACAGCTTGTGAGACAATGCCATGCCTACATGCTCAGAGCATCCCTAGAAGACATCCATCTTGAAGGAGCTCTTGTTGATGCGTACTCAAAGTGCGGCAACATAACCAATGCATATAACATCTTTCAGGTCAGCTCAAAGAAGGACCTTGTTACATTCACTGCCATGATTGGATGTTATGCGATGCATGGAATGGCAGAAGAGGCAGTAGAGCTGTTCTCTAAAATGCTTAAACTTAATATTAGGCCAGACCATGTAGTTCTGACCACGCTCCTGTCAGCATGCAGTCACGCAGGGCTGGTTGATGCAGGAATCAAAATTTTCAAGTCCATCAGAGAGATTCACAGAGTTGTACCAACAGCAGAACACTATGCGTGTATGGTTGACCTTCTTGCCCGTAGCGGACATCTCCAAGATGCATATATGTTTGCCTTGGATATGCCCCCTCATGCGGTCAATGCCAATGCATGGAGCTCCCTGCTAGGGGCATGCAAGGTCCATGGTGAGATCAAAATTGGCCAACTCGCTGCTGATCAGTTGTTCTCAATGGAAGAGGGGGACATTGGGAACTATGTCATTATGTCAAACATCTATGCAGCTGATGAGAAATGGGATGGTGTTGAGCATGTCCGGAAACTGATGAAGTCCCAGGATATGAAAAAACCTGCAGGATGCAGCTGGATTGAGGTTGAGAAGACTAGGCATTTGTTCATAGCCAGCGATACTAACCACCAAGATAGGTCTTGTATCTACGATATGTTTGGAAGTTTGTATCAGCAAATCAAAGATACACAGATGCAGAACATGACAATGATGAAATCTATGTGACCACAAGTTGCAGAAACTAGAAGTGAAGTGCTCTTCATCAAAGATGTGCTAGGTGGCTTTCCTGACTCAGTTGCAGGACTTCAACTTCCTGGCTGCAAATAGTAACAAATTCTCCTTTGTTTCACTGAGGTATGCAGTAGCCTAGTCATGTAAGCCTTCTAGTTTGTCTCCTGACTGCTGGGTGCTATTGATCTGTGCATGAAACTAATATTTTGTAGGCATTAATGTTTATACCTGTACAGTTGTACTGACAAGTTCATCCTGTTGGCAGAGGCAAAAATGAGGATTTACAGTTTTGTTTTAAGAGGTTCAGTTACTTAGAAGGCAATAGTTGCCGCATGTCCAGGAATAGTAAGCATCTTCATGTCCTAGCAGATGGTAATTTAATTGCATCCTATGCCTTCTCAAATTCTCAGTTCCTTTTTTCTTTCTACAAGCCGAGGTATACTAAAATTTCATTTTAGCCATGCATTTCGTTTCTGACATTTTTCTTTATCTTTTTTATGATTTTACTTCCAGAGGCAAGAATGCATTGTTTATTCTACTCTAAGTTACTAAGTATGATAAAGTTCCTTTTCTCTTGACTACTATAGGCCTATCGCTCGGTCTTACTCTTGTGCTCATACCTGTACTATAACCATGCATATGATTTACAGTTTACCCTTCCGAGTTATCCTTCCTTTCTTACTAATATAACCTATCGTTGAGATTGTAGTAGGCTTTGACATGAGCAAGATTTGTTTCCTTTCTAAAATTAGCCAAAAACTTATAACACTTTCACTTTGTTTCTGAAGCAGGTTGATCCTGCATTTTTATGAGAACTAATAATAATTTATGGTTGTGTGCATCCCTGGTTCATGGCTTTCTGCAGAGGCTGGAGATTATTTCCATTATCTAAAAATGTGAGCACCGGCAAGGATCTTGAAGCCAAGAAAGAGACCATGGATTTCAAGTTAACCAAGGTCCTTAGAAAGTATAAAGCTCGTGATTTGCTGTTAAAAAGAAGTTGATGTTTCCTTCATTCAAACTATATAGGTGCATACCATACCCACTTCTCCTGTTGATGACAAGTTCAGTGTAACAGTTGTTGGTATTGGCACTTGGCAGTGTGTCAATACTGCACACTGCCAACAACACTTTGACTAGAGACCTGAAGGTAAATAAAAAATAAAAAATCAAGGATTGATTTTTTTTTTCTGTGTAATGCTCCATGTAATGTTGTTTCTCTTCGAATCTGAATTTTGCATTGTAGGTGCTTCCAGTTCCAGTGCTTGAGCCTTCATGTGCATTGACTTCCAATGAATTTTTTTATCCTACTGCTCCTGAATGCCACTCTACTTTGGAGAAGCATACCACTTTTGGTAAGAAGCTCATTAGCACTCATTACGGATTGAATCGCGGTTCTTGAATTTGTGGATGTATGATATGGCGTTATTTTTCACATTATGCATTTTTTGTCTTTTAGGCATATCCACACTGCTATCAATCTTAGGGCTTGTTCGGTTGTTTCGGATTCATGGCCTGGATTTATTCTAGGCTGGAATGATTATATAATTTGTATAACAATTCATCAGTTGGATTGGTTCCCGCCTCCATTCTAGAATAACCGAACGGCCCCTTAAGGATTATGGAAATCCCCCTTACCAGACTCAAGTTCACGTTTTTCGGATCGGAAAGTTCACGTTTTTCGGATCGGATTGGAGAGGGGTATCTCAAGTCAAGATCTATATGCTTCTTGAAGCCCGTGAACGAATACTCGGATTGCTCCATCGACTGCTGGATCCAGTTCAAAGAGCAAGCCAAACAGCAAGTTTTTGTGTACCCGTGGTCATTGTGGTACTCAATAGCTGTTCATGTTCTGCACTTGCTGTTAGCACTGATAGCCTCCCAGTTGAGCGCAAGCAGGAACCAACTGCTGCCGGCTGCAGATTTCTTCTCAGCTGCATCTTGAAAAAGAGCAGGAGATTGGGATTCAGGGAGGAAGCCGAGCAGCGCTCAAGCGTTGGGCAAGGCACTGACTCCGAATCCACAAACTAACCAAACTAGTTGCCAGGGCACGCGTTTTCGCCAGGAAACCCGTGGTTGCCCGTTGCCGTCCACCAAACGGAAATCGAGCCCGAACAGGTCACCAACCAACCAAACCCGGGATAGACCGTTCGGTCGTACTTCTATAATAGCCTCCTCGCCGCCCACGCGACGCAACTGTCCCCTTCTCGCCGCGCGGAGAAAAGAAAGGATTCCCCTTTGCTCACCGGGAAGCGCCGACGCAGTTGATGGATTTCGGAAGGACCAAAGCTGCCGCCGTAGCCCTGACGTCCGAAGCGACCTCCGCCCCGCCACGTCTGCCGTCCTCGGCCCCCGCCACGCCGTGGTTCCGGGAGCTGTGGGTCAACGCCTCCAAATAACGGCTCTTCGAGAGGTGCGCTCACTGACTCGATTTGGTTGTATCCGTGCAATTGTTATTCTGGGGTGGATTGGATGTTCATTTGTGTTAATTTTGATGGCCTTGGTGTTAAGCCGGCTTGGTTGCTGTCAACTCTTGTAACCAGTACATTGTTCATTCGATCTACCTCACAGTTGACTCTCCACCACCAAAGAGATAATCTGATCATACAGACCAAATCCCAATATTCACAATAATGTTAGACTATATTAGATAGAATAACTGGAGCATGCTTGTGATTTTGTGAAACACAAGCAGCCTCAAGTCTAATTACGAAGAGCCTGTATTGGATGAACTGAGCTGACCTTTTTGCTCCCACGTTATAGGAGAACACTGGTGGATTTCTGAGCTGGTGGTGGGAAATAAAACGACTGGCCCAGCATCCTTGTGATAGCAATCACAGCATTGGCAGCTTCTTCAGTTTTAACTGAAACTAGACTGATCAAGGAGACTAGCTGTTGAAATGCATAGGCAGAAGATTGCAAACTCTGGGTGGGCTGCGTTTGATCGCAAGTGGCGCAGCGCAGATGGCAGTGGGGATGAAGGTGATGCTGATTCATTTCCGGCTCTCTCAAGTTTTGGAGCCCCCAATCTTGCTAGCAGCTCCATTACAGAAAAGAATGGGCCGAAAGCAAAGCCTTTTGCTTCAGTGGTTCGCCCTTCTGTTGCTTCTGGAGCTGTTAGTAATGGACGCGGAAATAAGATTTCTGCTAATCATGTGGACAATGGGAATCATGGTGCAATCTCTGCATCTGTTAATAAAGTTGAGCTCTTGAAAGATGCACACAGTTGGGCCGACAGTAATTTAATAGAGGATGTACTAGCTGCTGTAAATAATGATGTCAGCCAAGCATCTGATTTGTTGAAAGCTATGGTCTCTCCTGACTTGCAGACTGGAGAGGGCAGAACATCTGGCCATCCTGCTGCTGTGATGAATAAAACACATGGATTACCATCAGAAAGTGCTGCAGCAGGCAATGCAAATCCAGATAGCTCACAGTTGTTGCTGCCACCGATGAATTTTCCCTCTATACCCTTGCAGCCTGAATCCGAAGAGATTGATGATGATTACTTAAACTACCGGAAAGATGCATTGAAGATGATGAGGTATGATGAGATTCCTTATTTCTGCTTATGTTTTTCAAATTGTCCGCTGTTAGCATTATATTTGCTCTGGGTTATGCATAGAAGAAGTGTGTCTCTATTCTTTCTCTATCCACCAGGAGCCTAGGATGTTCATTCGAGCATAGAACTTGCATATGATCATTTACTCTTGTAATTCCAAACTTGCATGAGCATTCAAAGCCATTAATTTGTAAAGCATTCTAGAAAGAAATATGAAATCCTTGAATTATAGGTCTAACAGTCCATAAAAATTGATCAGACACTAAGACAGTTGAAGATGTCAATATTTTTTATTTAAGGTTTGTACACTTGTTTTATGTGATGACCAAAGTCAACTCTTTCCTTTTGGTCGCAGGGCTGCCACAAAGCATTCCCAGTCTGCCAGCAATGCATTCTTGAGAGGTGACCATGCTGCTGCCAAGGAACTCTCTCTCAGAGCTCAGGAAGAGCGGGCAGCTGCTGAAAAGCTGAATAACAAGGCAGCGGAAGAAATATTTCGGCTTAGGAATAGCAATAATGACATCTGGAAGATAGACATGCATGGTCTTCATGCATCAGAGGCTGTGGCAGTATTGGAGAGGCATCTCCACATGATAGAGTTCCAGCAGCCTGGGAATAAGTCAGCTTCAACTGAGGACTTAGCTAAGTTGGAGTCTGCATATTCTGAATCAACCACTGGTTCAAACATTGAGCTTGCCACTGAGAAGGTGGTCTTACGCCGGCCTAAGCAGTCTATCTTACATGTGATCACAGGTAATATGCTGTTCCTCTATGCATGCTTTCCTATCAGATACAGTTGATGGTTTCATATCAAAACTGAAACAGTTTATGTTCATTACTTTTCTTGCCGCTATCTTTGTAATTATGATCTGCAAATGCGCAATTTAATGGATGAGAGCATCTTGGTATCATTTTACAAGCAGATAATGCATTGATTTGGTTCATTTAATAACAGCTTTGGCAATAACTCATTTCTGTTTGTACTTTACACAGGGATGGGTAACCATAGCAAAGGGCAGGCTTCACTGCCTGTTGCCGTTAGGGGCTTCCTTATTGAGAACGGGTAACATTCGATGCAATCAGTACAGCTCTACATCTAAGTGTACACACGCAAGTATGATTGACAGCCTTCTGCTTGCAGGTATCGATTTGATGAACTGAGGCCTGGTGTTTTTGCGGTTCGTCCGAAATTCCGCCGCAGGTGAACCTGTAGAAGTTTGTACAATTGTAACATGATGTATGTATCAGTTGTGCCGACATAGCCACTGCCTATAAAACTAGAATGGCAGGGTGGGCAATAGGAAATTCCAGCAACTAATTGTTTATTTTTCTTGATTAATAAAGCGAATTTGTACATATGTGATGTTATTTAACCTCCTTGAACAGTAACTTCGTTCCCACTTGACATGCAATGTTGTGATTGTAGTGACCGTAATTGTGCTAGTGTACGGCAATGACATGCAATGCTATCTGCAGAATTGGGTTGCCATTGCTAATAACCAGTCTTTTTAACTGTGTGATTCCTCTAGAGGCTCTGCTGGTAAAAAGCACTCGTCACAACTGATAAGTCATTGGTCTACTTCGTATCTTCTTCGATGTAAACCATTGCTTTGCCGACATACGTGGTTGCAGAGGCTTTGTGATTTACTGGCATTTCATTTGCCCTCCAAGCTCCAAGCATTTTGCTGTCAAGCATGGCATTCCTCGAGCCCTGTCAATTGTGAACAGAAATCAACTTATGATGTCTTAGAGGCCGTTCGGCTGGCTGGATCTGTCACCCACGAAATCACTGTTCACGTTCTGTCAGAATAGTATTTTTCTCTCACAACAATCAGCCGGAACAGTATTTTTCAGTCCTGCCAAACAGGCCCTTAGATCTTGAGCTCGAGGTCAGTTGTCTGAGCTTTTGAGCTAATGGCCACATCCTAAAACAGAAAAAAAAAGAACTTAAAAGAAGGAAATCGAGCTAATGGGCAACTTGGCAAGCAGCAGAGTAGTTCGTGGCGATGTGGGCCCCTCCGGCCCTCCCTGACCCTCTGGCGATGTGGCCCCTCTGCCCGTGTGCGCGCTTTCGTTTTCGTGTAGTCTTGTGGTTCGCAAGCGCAGAGCAGTTCGTGGAGCCAAGTGGCCTGCAGCAGCCTGCTGCGCGAAGAAGCCACACCCACACCACGCATCGCGTAGTTGGCTCGCGGGACCCGGCGTCAGCATCGCGCCTCCCTCTCCCGAAGCTCGCGCGTCTCCTCGCACCTCGGCGCCCGGAGCGGAGCGAGCCTGAGGCGCGCGACCAAGCGATGGCCTCGCCGGCGGCGGTGACGCGGCACCCTCCCTCCACCTTCCTTGCCTCCGGCCCTCGCCACTGCCGCCGCGTGAGTGCTCCCCCCCTCCCCCCGGATGTAGTGTAATTCCGCTGGTGGAATCCACGCCCAGCGGTGCGGTTAGTGTGAGCTCCTGAGAACCGTAGGGTTTCAACGCCGCACCTCGTTCCGAAGCTGCCATATTCTTAATTCTTCTGGGAGGGAATGAGCGGAACCCGTTTAGCCATGGATTATCTGGTTCTGACTGACACGAAACAGTACTACTTGAGTGAGTGTGAGTGTTAGATTTGGAGGCAGAAGGCTGATGTGCACAATTGTTTGGATGATGGTTTTGTACTGAAGGGCCGGATTGAGGGTTTGGATTGTCAGTATATATATAATATATGCCACACGCAGAAATCATGATTTCCACGTATAACATATACTGATTCTGTTCGATAATGGTATGGCCCGTATTGATGGTTTGTTCGAGTGCTTCATTAAGCAGGAGAGAAATGGATATATCGGACACTACAAGTTGCTTGTCTGAGTCTTTTGCACATGTAACATTATTCAACGCCGCAACTGCCTGGGCTGTTCCAGAATAAGTTTGGTCTAAAGTGGCCATATGGTTTATGCCCATTCTGGCATCTGTTTAGCTTCCTTTGTTTACCTATATTCTGTTCTGTATAATGTTTGTTCATCCTGCTACAAATTTTTGTTCTCAAAACTAAGTTTGTTCACTCTGGCGACGTTCATTTGCAGGGACATCCACCTTCAAAAGTTGGCTTCCGAAGCTTGGCGCCACGATTAAAGGTCAATGCACTTTTTGGGTGGCCTAAGGGAGACATGACAACACGTCAACCGATCCCTCCTGCTGAATCATATACGCTCGCAGGGTCAGCCTCAGAGGTGTTTTGTGTTTCTTGAGTGAACTCCTTTTCCAGGACCTATGCACCTAATTCATGATTTCCTTAATCGCTCGTTTGTTTCAGGTAGGTACGAAACCACGTGAGGTGTCTATTTCTGTTGCTTCTTCTATCATGGACATTCCTGCTGCGGATTGGGATGCCTGTGCGTGTGATCCAGATGATCCTCAAAACTTTAACCCTTTCCTTACTTATGCATTCCTCTCAAGCTTAGAAGAATCAGGTTCTGCGGTAAAGGTAAACACATAAATCACCATGTATTCTCATCAGATCATACAAAGACATTTCAGTTTTAATCACTGCTCAACTACTGCCTACACAGACTTTTAGCCTGTTTAACCGTTTAATTGGTCATTTAGCCCGAATAATGGCTGAATGATAGGTGACCGACTGTATAACGTTTAGCGTTTAGGTGAACACTAGTTTTAACCGTTAAGTGCTCAAGCTCCATTATAAGCCTGTGTAATGTTGAAAACATTGATTTTGACAATAAATTTGCTGTGTTTAATTGACAACAGAACTACAAACAAGATTTGTCTGCAATACCACTAGCATATTGAGACATCACAAATTATGAATTACCTATGACCAATGAGTTCCTTTTTCTATGTGCTTAGCCTGACCCATCATGATTGTGATTCTTTTTTTTTTTGTGATTCTTAATTGTACAGTTGCTTTCTTTGTGAAAATTACTCCCGTAGATTGAACAAAGATTAGCTCTAACTTTTATTCAGTACCAATATGCATGGATATACACACTGTTATCTTATTGTCTTCCTTGGGACCTTGGTCTCTTCGGCTGATTTCAGGAAACTGGCTGGTTACCTTTCCATGTTGTTGCACGGGACGAGAACGGACATGTTATAGGTGTTGTTCCTCTTTACCTTAAAAGGTTTAACATCATTAACAGAATATCATCTACTGTTTTCCTACTTGCCATGTACTATGTGCTCCTTTCATCTTGTTCATTGGTTGAGCGACAACATTGTGAACTTGCAGCCATTCTAGAGGAGAGTTTGTGTTTGATCAATCATGGGCAGAAGCTTACTACAACTATGGCCTTGAATACTATCCAAAGCTCCAGTCTTGCGTGCCTTTTACTCCAGTAACGGGTCAAAGAATATTACTTCGAAATACATCATACCGTGATCAAGTTTTTGATGCACTAGTCAAAGGTTTGATGAGCCTGACTACCAAGGTATCTGGGTTAGCATTCTTGCAAATATTTGTTTAAAGTAGTGTCTACTAAGAATGCCTAAGAATTATAGCAAACATTCTATATTTACAGCATCTATGTGCTACTGTTCATTGTTTCCACCTTTTATCTGCTCTACTTCATATGGCATTCTGATATCATATAGAATTCACCATTTCTTCATTCTTGAGTCATTTGTCTTTTTCCATTCTCGTTTTCATGACATTTACAATGTATACCAAAGGGCACCAAGTCTGTTTCATTTAAATAGAAGAACTGGGTTGTCTGCTTGCAGCTACAAAGTTGCTAAATCAGGGCTTGATCTTTACTTAATGTGTGCCGGCGATGAGTCAATGCTGAAGTAATAAAAGTTTAAAATCCTGTCTCTCTTTACAACTCATGTTTCGTTATCTTTATGGTGTTAACTTGTAACACCCCAAAGTCCAAACAGCTCAGATTCACTCTGAGCGCTCACACTCCCACCAACCTACTGAAGCTTTCTTCGCTTCACATAAAAGGGTTAACCCGGGGTTGATGGCATGGACTCTAGAAACATTATATGTTAGTCTAACCCACCCTCAACAAGCAAGGCGGGACTAAACCCCCTACAAACTTGCATTAGCACACACATGGGCCTAATTAAAACTGGGACGGATGTCACATTACTAATTATTGATGTAGACTCATGTATATGTGAAGTAGTGACAACCTTTTTGGGTTGCTTTGTTTATTTATCAACTACCTCTGTATAGTTCTTAAAAGACTACCTTCGGATGTATTGAACCAAGTTAATATATGTTGGTTTCTGCTGCATTTCAGATGAACGTGTCATCATTACATATCACTTTTCCGTCTCAAGGTGAATTCAGCAAATTGAAGGATAGTGGGTTGTTACAAAGAATTGGGTTGCAATATCACTGGAGAAATCGGAATTACAAGAGGTGCTAACACATTATGATATTAATAGCATTTCCTTCTGGATGGTTCAATGCTTGAAGTTGGGACTTCGAAGTTGTAACCATATTATACTGCAACTTGGGGGTTTCAATACTTGGGTGGGACATCTAGTTTTAAGAAAATCTTGGTGGACTAGAAGTGCAAACAAGCTCACAGTTTGGGCGCAGCTACTATTTCCCTCGTATACTGTTAACTCAAGGCATTTTTCTGTTCTTTTCCCACAACATCTCATGTTTGTTAAAAATATGACACTTGGTTGTTGATATACTCTCTATCATTTGCTGTAGTAATTTATCTGTAAATAGTGGTTAATTAGCTTGTTGTAGCATTCTGGTTAAACTTTCTCTGTGGGCCATGAGGTCTTATACCTATTTTGGCTAACTTCTTCCTTTATTAGTGCCAAAAAAAGTAGTTATCTTGACCAGATAATTGTAGCTAACTAGCTAAGAGGACACATTTCAGATAAAGCATAGCATGTGGACCATCGCTTTAAAACAGTGGATTTTTTGTGGAATTACTGCCTTGTTGATTCTGTGCTAAACTTTGTGAGATTACATGTTAGTTGGCTAGTTTATTGTGATTTCTCAATGTTTGCTGATATTCTTTGTTCACCATGTTTTTTCAGTTTTGATGAGTTTCTGATGGATTTGAAGCAGCCTAAACGGAAGAATATCAGACAAGAACGTAAAAAGGTTTACCTTCTTTTGGCTTAATTGATTCAAATGTGCCTGTCAATTGAGGATAATCATTTTTGGAAACTTCCCAGATTCCTGCTCAAAATTTGCAAATGAAGCGACTTCGTGGAGATGAAATAAAGGTAATTATAAGGGAGAGATAGTTCTTTAATCGTACTCTTCAGTCACTTCTTTTACATTATCACATTCTTCACCAATATCTCATTAGCTTTGTTGCTTTCTGGACAGCTTACTTATAATTGTTTCCATTCACATTGCAGAGCAGCCACTGGGACGCCTTCTATAAATTCTACCGTAAC
Source organism: Miscanthus floridulus (assembly GCF_019320115.1). Taxonomy (NCBI): domain Eukaryota; kingdom Viridiplantae; phylum Streptophyta; class Magnoliopsida; order Poales; family Poaceae; genus Miscanthus; species Miscanthus floridulus. The sequence continues at coordinate 5,687 of NW_027096792.1, read as the reverse complement.
ACAACTGATAATCAGTTTGGTTTCGCATTCTTCTTACCTTGTATTTTTTTATTTTATACCTAACATTATCCCATTCCCATGTTCTTGAAATGGTTGTTCATCTTCTGCCGGCATTCATACTTATCATGATGCAGCACCATTCTTGTTGACTCACTCTTCGACTTGAATTCCAGTGTCCATTTCTTCTTATTTACAATGTCACATAGTTTCCCCTAGGTTGGTCTAGGTTTTTTTTATCCGCACCCGCTGTTAAACATGTATGATTTTTTGAAAGGATTAATATTTAATTGTGTATTGAGAACTAAACTTAATCAAAGAAAGCAAGGAATAGTAGGGATGCTTCCATAGGTCTTTTCTGTCCCATCCTATGTCTTCTGTTTTCAAAATCCGAGTCTGTTCAATTAAATGAGTTCCGTGGCGACCCAATGATCCAGAGAAAGCACTCATAGCTTACTTTTCACTGCAGTTGGGGCAGACCATACTTGACAAGGGATTTCTTTCACCTCTTGGGAGAAAAGATGGGGGAGAATGTGATGCTTATTGTTGCTGAAAAAGATGATAAAGTTATTGCTGGAGCTCTTAACCTTATTGGAGGTGATACACTGTTTGGCCGGTTATGGGGATGCCTGCCAGATGCTTACTTTCCCAATTTGCATTTTGAAGCTTGCTATTATCAGGTAATTTGCTCATGTTCAGAATCATATGTTTGGAACAATGTCATTATATGGTTTTATAGAATAGTGATATTGTCCAGGCGATTGAAGCAGCCATAGAGTTAAACTTGAGTAAGGTGGAGGCAGGTGCTCAGGGAGAGCACAAGATCCAGCGTGGTTACCTCCCAGTGACAACTTACAGCTGCCACTACTTTTCAAATCCTGGTTTTGCGGCAGCTATTGGAAATTTTCTTACACATGAGACAGCTCAGGTATTTTCGTGTCGATATTTTGAAACAGTTTCTCGCCAAAACTATGTGATATCAACCTTGTTGCCTTTGTTCTACTCACTTCTATGTGTGCTGAAAATAATCTTTTGTGGGCACATATACAACTCTTTCATCTGAGTGCATAGTATCTGTAGTTAATCAGTGTAGTTTTGCCATCCACATCCAATGCCAAACTCACCCTAGATTGAGTACCACATCTGGCACCCTTAAATCTGAAACTTGTCCTGTTTTTGTTTCATTATTTTCCTGTGTGTGACTAAGATTAGGACATCTTAGTAAACATGCATTGACTTTCGCAATAGTTTGTTAATACCACATCTTAACGCATAAGGCATGATATCTTATTTTACCTTTTTCTAGCTTATTGTTGAGAAATTCTATTTTTCCTCCCAGTGGTGAGTAATTGCTGACATTACCAGTGTGGCATTTATTTTATATCAGACTCTTCTTTTTCTTAAAATCCTTAAGGAAATGCAGTTTACTATGATGCACAGTTTCCATACCTTTCTTCCTTTTCCTGGCGCTCCCAACTAATATTCTTGGTGTTAATAATATCAGGTTAAGCGTGCTATTAAGGTCCTTCATGATTCGGGTCCATACAAGGAAGACATACTGAAAGAGTTTGCAGCTCAACAAGGCGTCGACCTGTAGAACACAAAAGTGACTTACACTTTGCATACTGTTTTATAGAATTAGCATCTTTAATGTAGCAACAGGAATATGGGTAATCCCATTAGGCATACCAAATTACGAATCCCACATCTGTACACTGCTAGGAATGTAAATATTTAACATGTAAATCTAAAACCATTGGCTCGAAAGGTCAACATCTAAACCCAAACATTATGCGATATTATGCATCTGTGTGTCAGAATTCAGAAATGCTTTATGGGCGCTATTACACCAGCCTTACATAAACCTAGCCGTTGAGTTGGGAGCTATAGGCTATACCTGTTTCTACTTTACCCAACAGAAGGATCTGATGCTTCGTGCAGATTGCGCTCTTTTCTAATGAGATCTTTCCCATCAGAAGGATCATCTGAATTAGGGCGCGTTTAGATGTAAAAAAAATTTGGGGTTTTGGCTACTGTAGCATTTCCGTTTGTATTTGACAATTAGTGTCTAATTATGGATTAATTATGTTCGAAAGTTTCGTCTCGCTATTTCTCACTCAACTGTGCAATTAGTTTTTTTTCGTCTACATTTAATACTCCATGTATATGCCGTAAAATTTGATGTGATGGGTACTGCACAAAAATTTTTGGGAATAAACATGCCTAGGAAACAGGTGAGCAGTTCGCATCACCCAAGAGGATATGCAGGAAAAGAAAGGCGCAACGTCGCATCAGCATATCATACAAGATCCAAGCCCAAAAGTTCGTCAGATATCCTCGGATTGTGCACAGCGTTCTGATTCTGTACCGCACTTGCTTTATAGTAAGTTCTTAAATGGAAGTCGTTTTGTTTTGTCAAAACTTCTGACTTTAACTAAATTTATAGAAAAATACATAAATATCTACAACTGTCATTTAATCATGATACGTTAGTATCCTAAATAAATTCTGTAGTACCACGCTATTAGGCTCAGAATATTAAAAAGAAATAAATGTTTAAAAAGTCTTTTAAAATTGCTATAGTACATTAAAACCGAAGCCACAAAACTAGGATAAACTACATTAGAAATGTTTGAACCGGCAGGCGTAAAATAATGCACTATATCGGTTCAGAAATCATTGCCGGTTGAAGTAAACGCTACATCTGGCATCGTTAAATGTGAAAAGGGCGCCCAATGTGAATCTTGTTCTGATAGTACTACGTTATGAACTTATGATGGCTAATGCGTCTCTGCTGTGCAGATTGAGTGCTCTTGTCATCTTGTGTACAGCACTATCACCACAGAGGATTTACTATCGCCTTTCATCGGTCTTACTTTTCGGAGCTAATGCTACTCAATGTTTGTCGGTCCACATACGAAATCTATTTTCTATATTTATACAGATTGACCTAGATTCTTTTGAAGAATATTTTGATATCATATAATTATTTTCATTTAAAATCATGTTTTTTAGATATTGCTAATCAAAGTTTGAAGAGTTTGACTAGGACGATAGGTGAACTTATATTTGCTGATTAGAGAAAGTAGCTTTCTTTCTTTTTAAATATCAGGTTAGACATGGCATTGAAGTCTTGCTCCTGCATGATTCTGGTCCATACGAGGAAGAAATATTGAAAGATTTGCATCTCCGCAAGACGTTGACGTGTAGAAGACTGAAAAGGGACTCGCTGCTTTGCATACTGTATCGTAGCAGTAGAACCTTTTATATAGCAGTAGCAGCAGGAATATGACTGCACAACCACAAGGAACTGACGTGCCTGTTCGGCAGGTCGTAAACAATCGACTGGTCGTAAATGATCGGAGACGATCGTGGATTATAAGCTGAAACGGTATTTTTCTCTTACACCAAATCAGTCAAACCAGCCAGCAGTAAATAATTCACGATCCAGCCAGCGAGCTGAACAGGCTGAACCAACTCTAGGAACCTCACTCACACCCGTACAGTGTCTGAATTTTTTTACATCTGAAATCAAACACATCCTACTCTAGCATCGTAGCATGAATCTCTGCTGCCACAAATGCGTTCATCTGGCTGGATGAAATTGCACAGCTCAAGGTCACAGAGACTGATGAGTACTAATAAACATCACAATCGTCGAGTTGGGAAGAACGCATTTATTTATACCTTTAACCATCAGAAGGATCTGATGCTAAGTCAACCTGCGTTGTCGTCTTTCCCATGGCAATCGGATCGGATCTGATGATCTGAACTGCAAGAACAGGTGAGCAGTTGCCATCACCCTACGCAGGACGAAACAGGCGTGAAAAAGACTCCTCCGCCGTCGCATCAGCATATCAGCCCCGGATCCAGGCCGAAAAGGACGCCAGGTACTTTGCTCGATCGGATCATGCGTTGCATTCTGAATTCATTCTATACAAGGATACAAGGGGTTCGTTCTTCCTCCTCCTTCCTACGACGTCTCCCTCAAATCAACAGACGAAAGCCACCGAGAAGCTAGCAAGCGTACGTACGTGGCCGACACTCATCGATCGAAACCCCGGTTAGAATCTGAAAGCAGACAATCTTCTTCTACCTAAATTAATTAACGACTAGCTAAATCTCCACGGCTGTTGGAGCCTGAAAATGACAGTGCTTTGCTTGGTGCAGCAGCAGAAGAGCTCTGCATTTGCATCATCGGTCTCCTGTTGGTGCCCAGGACTTGCACTGTTGCACACTGCGCTGCGCTGCAGCGTTGCTGGCTTTGCTGCTCAGGCGCACCAGAGGGAGAGCGAGCAGCGGCCACCCGACGACCATCTGTGCAGGAGCTCGCCCAGGCACAGGATGGCGTACGCCAGCACGACGAGCTTGAGCAGGAGCGGCAGGTACTGCGAGAGCTCCACGCTCGACGAGTGCAGCACCTAGCAGAGAAGGAACAGAGACAGACACGATCAGACAGAGAGATGAGGAAATTAATTTAACCGTCCCCGCCTCGTCCGAGTTCGAGGAGTGGCAGGCAGCCGGCGCGGACGTAGGGAACGTACCATGGCGACTCCGGCGAGGTTCGCTCGCCGTCCCGACGGCGACGTGGCGGCGGCGGAAGGCGGCAGCACCAGCGGCGGCTTGTTATTCCGCTTGGCCACGGCGGCGGCCTCACACGGCGCGGCGCCGCCCTTGGTGGGCCTCGCGGCGGCGGTGGAGCAGTTCCGGAGGCGCTGCACGTCCTTGCTCTGCAGGGGCTTCACGATGAAGTCCTCGGCGCCGGCGTTCAGGCATCTGCTCCGAGCAAGCAGCAAAAAGTCGTTAGTACCACATCCATGATCGCCTCGCCTGCAGAATCGGATGATGCTACTAGCAGCAGTGCCATCGCACAATGAAATGCATGGATGGATGGTCTAAGATTCCGCATGAATGCGCGAGCAGAGACGCGTGATCTTTGTCTCGCACTGCTGCCGCCCCGCTAGTCCTTGGAGAAATGCCGGTACAGGAGAGGACCGGCTGACTGGCTACTCCTTCAGTACAGTCAGTCAGTCACGGGCCGAGTGAGGGCGCGTTTAGTTCCCACATTACGGACGGGGCAGTGATGCACTGAGACCGAGGCAGTGATGCACCGTGACACATTACGGACGGCGAGCTTCGTAAGGCCAGGGCTTTTAACCCCGTCTGCCACTGTATCAGCCAGGCATTCAGAGGGGGGGGGGGGGGGGGGGGGGACCAAAGCTACTAGAGCTTTTACTACTCTCTCTCTCTCTCTCTCTCTCTCTCTCTCTTTTGTACTCCTATTTAACGGAACAATAATCAACTCTGCAGGGGAAAAAGAAAGGGTGCTGCAAAGAGGAAAGCAAAGGAGGGTACTAGGTTGCCTGTCTCACCGGCTGATCCTCTGGGGCTCGTCTTCTGACGACATGACGATGACCGGGATCGGCTTCAGAGGGTTCAGTGCCTGCGAAGTTTAGCAGTAATTTGCAGCGTGTGAGACTGAGACACATACAGAAATGCAGAAACGAAGCGAACACATTCCCAGAAATGCTGCATCGACTGACTGATCTTGCAGCAGCAGCACCTTGATGGCCTTGAGGAGGTCGTAGCCGGTCATCTCAGGCATGCAGTAGTCAGTGAGCACCATGTCGATGGCCTGCTCCTGCGAAGCGTCATCACACTTTTAGATATATAACTTTTATATACTATAT
>NW_027096791.1:0-40000 GCF_019320115.1 Miscanthus floridulus | reverse complement strand
ATACTTAGATGTATAGTAAAAGTAATATATCTAGAATAGTTAAAAGATCTTATAATTTAGGTCTCGTTCGCTTTGCTGAAAAAATAAACAGAAACATTGTTCTAGCTGATTTGTTATGAGAGAAAATCATTGTTCCGACTAAAAAAATAAACCGAAAAGTATGGATTATAAGAAAAAACAAACATGACCTTAGAGTGGAGGAAGTACTAGTACTGCCATGACCTTAGAGTGGAGGAAGTACTAGTACTGCCCTGTGTTTCCAAAGTTCCCAAATTAACCTGACGATTTATGTCCGATTCCCACTGATCCCGAGGGATTATGGCCAAGATATCCAAAGTTCCAAACGCCCCAACGAGCCAGTTTAGTGCAGTGTCTCCTCCTCGCTTGATTTGGAACAGCAGTGCCTTCCAGCTTTTTAACATTCCTGCAATCCAACAATCAGCGGCTTCACACACTTCTCCAACCCATTACCCTTCTTTCCTCTGAAAAGCAAATAGAATTAGGAGGTTTTCCATAAGCACCATAAGGGATGCCACAACAAACAGCATTAACAACTATATAAACTTTTTGTTGCACACTCAAAGGTATCATGTGATGTTCTATGATACCTTTTCTTTGTTTGTCTGTTTTTTTGCTCTTTTGTTTTTTCCTTTCTATATTATTTTGATTTTTTTGTTCTTTCCATTTCCTTTATCATTTTATTTCCCTTTTTCTTCTTATTTATTTAACTACAGTTGAATTTTTGTTCTTTTCCTATTACATAGTTTTTACTCTTTTATTGGACTATATTTTTTATGAGATACATATGATGTTCGTGGTACTATACAGTTGATGTTCTACGATATGTTTATGGATGTTCAAGTAGTATAAGAGTGATATTTCATTATTATTCTTTGAATATTGACATGATACTTGCGAGATGTTCTGTGATATATTTTAGGTTGTTCAAGTAATATCTAGGTGATATTTTTTTTGAACTTAAATAGTTTGATATGGTTTAATAACAAAAATGTTTTATATTTATCACAAAAGTAAATAATTAGAGTATAATAACAAAAAATACAAATGAAAACTTAAATAACTAATGCTAAACATACAGAAAAATAACAAAAAACTTAAATAAGAAAAGAAAAAAATAAAAAATATCACATGTATACTACGCAAACATGACATGTATCTCATGTAACATATGAAATGGACAGAATAGAAATAAAAAACTAAAGCATGAAAATGATTAAAATAAAAAACAATTGGAGTAAAAGAAAAATAGAAAATGAAAAACAAAATGAAAAAATCTACATGAAACATACAAAGAGAAAAGAGAAGTAAATAGAAGAAGATAAAGAAAAAAAAAACACGACAGAAAGTTAAAGACTTAAAGCCCACTCTACGGCCTAGTAGTTCAGAAATTTCCTACCAAAATGCAGCACGTCAAAGAAAAGATGATCGATCATATTCAATTTTGAGAACAAAGGAGAAGAGTCCTCAACTGATCTCCTCTTTGCCAAAGTTGTCTCGAGCCCTCGACGTTCTGCATGCGCTTGTTACGTTACGTGGCGGAGGCGGCCTCGAGCCTTCGACGTTCCGTCCGTCCACGTAAGGTACGGTAGGGTAGCCCGGGTGCGGTCCAACCGTCCAACGGCGTGTTCGTTTGGCTGGCCTGGTTCATTGCTGGTTCGTGAAGAATTACTGCTTGCTGGTTTATGTGAGAAAAAAATATTATTTTAACTGAAAATTTACATTCATTTACAATCGTTTCACCGCAGCCGAACCGACTGCAAGTCGTTCGGTCTCGTGAGTGTAGACACAAGTCCCCTTGCTTTTCGATATCGACCGGGCCCTCCCAATAACATCTCATGCAGACGCAGGAGGCACGCACGCGCACGTCTCCGAGCGTAACGGGCGGCGTACGCAAACCGTGTGGGTCGTCGCGTGGATACGTGTTGGGCAAAACACAGCGGCCGGCCGGCCCCGATGGACATGAACGCGGACGGCGGCGGCGCCGGCATCGACGCCCTGCCCGGCGACATCTTCGTCGAGGTCCTCCGCCGCCTCCGCGTGCATTCCCTGGCCAGGTGCCGGTGCGTGTGCACGCTCTGGCGCGTGGTCGTGGACGACCGCGGGCTCCTCCTCCCACACACGCTCCCTCCGCGCTCGTTCCCGGGCTTCTTCGCCAACGTCGTCCGCGCCGCCACCAAACCGTGGAGGCCTCACCCTCACCCCGGTTTCCTGCCCCCGCCGGCCTCGCGGGCCCCCACCGTCGACAGGCTCGCCTTCCTGCGGCCGCACCTCCCGTGCAGCGGCGCCGACGCCGCCGTGCAGGACCAGTGCAACGGCCTCGTGCTCTGCTTCCAGGACTATCTGGTCGGCAGGCCCGTGGCGGGCTTCGTGTGCAACCCCACGACGGAGCGCTGGGCGCGCCTGCCGCCCCCGCCGACGTGGTGGCCGCGCGGACACGAGGGCCTGTTCCTCGCGTTCGACCCGGCGGTGTCGCTGGAGTACGAGGTCCTCCTCCCGGTGCCACCCCTCGACGATGCACCTCCGACGCCGAGGCTCCCAGGCAAGGGCGTGTGACGTTGGGAATGTTCATGCCGGAATCGTTCAAGGGACGGCAACAGCCGGGCCAGGAGAAAGCGCTGCCTCTGCTCGTGTTCTCGTCGGCGCACGGGCGGTGGACGAGGCGACTACTCGCGCGCGGGCCGGTGCACCCCGGCACGCCTCTACGACAGGGTAATGCGGCGGCGCAGGCGGACCGCGGAGGGGAACCCGTGGGTACGGACGTGGCGGTCCGCCTTGTACTGCCGTGGCTCTCTCTACGCGCACTGCGAGAAGCGCATCCTGGTGGTGCTCCGCTGCTCGGAGGGCACGTACGACATGGTCAAGCTCCCGGCCGACGAGGCAGAACTCCACGTCTCGCCGGGCCTCCCCGTGTACTCCATCTTCGCGAGCACCGACGACAAGGTGCTGCTGCGGTACGCAAGCGTCGACGCGTTCCGCGTGAAGGTGTGGGCGCTACAAGAATCGGCGGATGGCGGTGGACAGCTGGAGTGGACGCTGACGCACGATAAGGACCTCGCCGTGCACGCGCGCATGCTGGACCTGCTTCATCACGCGCCATCCAACTGCGTTCCGGTCGCCATTGGAGAAGGGAGAGGTGGAGGCCGAGGCAAGAGCGTCTGGTTCTCCGACGAGGACGCCGAGGAAGTTGGCAGTGGTGACGTGGGCGACGGGTGCTCCGCCTCCGGGCGGTGGAAGTGGAACTGGGACGACGCTAGCTTGCTCGACATAGAGATTGGTGAGGATGAGGTGCTCGACATCGGGGCCGGCTCCCAGACTCAGTTCTCGATCCTGGGGTGTCACCCGAGCAAGGAGGTGATCTTCCTCGTCGCCGGCGCGTTCCACGTCGTGGCGTACCATCTCGGCGGCGGCAAGGTGCAGTACCTGGGTCGTATTGTGTCGCTGGGCGATGGTGACCGTGTCGAGGCGCGATCCCTTACCGCCCGTGCGCGGTCGACGCCCTCTCCAGCTACACCTTCTCTTCGCATGAGCGAAGTCATTTTCTTCCCCCCCATCACAACAAAGACTGTTTACAAAAATGTGCTCAACCGACTAGCAGCGAGATTTGAACCCAATTCAAACCGTGTGCAATGTTTATTTTGAACTTTTAGCCTTTCACATATACTGCAAAATCGAGCTTGTCCATAACTAGCAAATTGAACATCTGATATATATAGCTGGAAGTAGATCACACTACAACATTTGTGCACTGCCGTTTTTGTATTAGAGAAGTTATCGATTCCTGTGTACCCAATTGTATGTTTCCTACTCGACCTAATCGAATTTCACCCTTGTCATGTTCAGCCCTTTCCCATCCCTGGAGGTTGCCGCCAACGGTTAGGGCAGTTCGACTGGTATTAAAGCCGGCTGAAAAGCCAGCTGAAGCTAATTTGTTATAAGAGAAAAATACTGTAGATTCTAGCTGATAAGCCCCCGATTGGACCGCAGCGGTGGCTAGCCTGCAAAGACTTCGGTTTCAGTTTCCAGTACTACTAGTTCTGTTAATTTGCTGTTACTTGGATTTGGGTGTGCTACTTTATGTAGCAGTAGCATGAGATTTTTGTTTGGATTAAAATTAATTGCACTACTAGTTTGCTTCACGATTTGTGCGGAGTTTTTTTCTTTTGAAAATCCACCGCAGTACGTCTATATCTCGCTAATTCGCTATTATTAAATTAACAAAGATCATGTATTTCTCTGGCTCCTGGCTGCGATGGCCAAACAAACGTTTCATCACCACGCAAGTTGTACGGTGTCGGCGCTCGCCCCACGCCTCCAACTTCCCACCTGCGCGAGCCCGCAGCTCCGCTCCTTCTCTTCGCCCCGGCCACTGCCTCCCAGACGCGAGACGACAGCCTCCCTCCCATGTGCGCACGCTATCGCAGCCTCGGCCGCACGAGCTATGCAGCAGCATCTGCTTCTTCTCGCAAGGCGGCGCGTCGCGCGCTCCACGCGGCGGCGCCCGCTTCCGGTCACATGAAGAGTCAGCGCGGTAGCGCGCCGCTCGGGCTCGCTGCCCCCGCCGCGCAGCACATTGGGCGTATGCTGGCCGAGGGCCTCCGGCCGGGCGCGCTCGAGCTCGCCGCGGCGATCAGGTCGGCCTCGGCGCTCCCGGGCGGCGGCGGCGGCGCCGCCCTCGCGGGGTGCCTCCACGGGCTCGCCGTGAAGGCCGGGCGCGTGGCGAGCAGCGCGACGGTGGCGAAGGCGGTCATGGGCGCGTACGGGAGGTTCGGGCCCCTCGCGGACGCCCTCCTGGTGTTCGACGAAATGGCGCGCCCCGACGCGGTGTGCTGGAACATCCTCATCACCGCGTGCTCTCGCCGTGGGCTTTTCGTGGACGCTTTTGTTTTGTTCCGGTCGATGCTCTCCTGTGGCGTGGTGGGGCAGAGCATGCCGACCGCAGTGACAGTGGCTGTAATTGTTCCGGCATGCGCAAAGTGGAGGCATTTGCGGACCGGCAGAAGCGTCCATGGCTACGTGGTGAAAACTGGTTTGGCGTCAGATACTCTCTGTGGAAATGCATTGGTGTCAATGTATGCAAAATGTGGTGGAAGCAGGGCAATGGATGATGCACATAGAGCGTTTTCTTCTATTCGCTGTAAAGATGTTGTTTCATGGAATTCGGTCATCGCAGGGTACATAGAGAATCGGTTATTTCAAGAGGCACTTGTGCTGTTCAGTCAGATGATCTCACAGGGATCTCGTCCAAATTATTCAACAGTGGCTAGTATTCTTCCTGTGTGCTCATTCACGGAGTTTGGGAGGTATCATGGGAAAGAAGTGCACAGTTTCATGGTCAGGCATGGTTTGGAAATGGATGTATCTGTTTCTAATGCACTGATGACACATTATTCCAAAGTGCTTGAAATGAAGGCTGTAGAATCAATATTTGCAAGTATGGATGTGAGGGATATTGTATCATGGAACACCATTATTGCAGGATATGTGATGAATGGGTATCACTATAGAGCATTGGGCCTGTTTCATGAGCTTCTGTCTACAGGAATTGCTCCTGATTCTGTTTCTTTTATCAGTCTGCTCACTGCTTGTGCTCAAGTAGGTGATGTCAAAGCAGGGATGGGGGTTCATGGTTATATCCTTCAAAGGCCAGTACTTCTTCAAGAAACATCCTTAATGAATGCTCTTGTCACTTTTTATAGCCACTGTGATAGGTTTGATGATGCTTTCCGTGCTTTCACCGATATTCTGAACAAAGACTCAATTTCATGGAATGCGATTCTCTCTGCTTGTGCCAACAGTGAACAGCATATCGAGAAGTTCTTTGTACTGATGAGTGAAATGTGCGGTGGGGTAAATCAGTGGGATTCTGTCACAGTCTTGAATGTTATACACGTGAGTACCTTCTGCGGGATTAAGATGGTCCGTGAAGCTCATGGGTGGTCCCTACGAGTTGGTTATACAGGTGAAACTTCAGTAGCAAATGCTATTCTGGATGCTTATGTGAAGTGTGGCTACTCACACGATGCGTGCATACTTTTCAGAAACCATGCTGGGCGAAACATTGTAACTGATAATATAATGATTTCTTGCTACCTGAAAAATAACTGTATAGAGGACGCTGAGGTGATCTTCAACCATATGGCTGAGAAAGACCTGACTTCATGGAATTTGATGATCCAGTTGTATGCGCAGAATGACATGGATGGTCAAGCTTTCAGTCTGTTTAATCACTTGCAATCTGAAGGCTTGAAGCCTGATATTGTTAGCATTGCAAACATTCTTGAGGCTTGCATCCATTTGTGTTCTGTACAGCTTGTGAGACAATGCCATGCCTACATGCTCAGAGCATCCCTAGAAGACATCCATCTTGAAGGAGCTCTTGTTGATGCGTACTCAAAGTGCGGCAACATAACCAATGCATATAACATCTTTCAGGTCAGCTCAAAGAAGGACCTTGTTACATTCACTGCCATGATTGGATGTTATGCGATGCATGGAATGGCAGAAGAGGCAGTAGAGCTGTTCTCTAAAATGCTTAAACTTAATATTAGGCCAGACCATGTAGTTCTGACCACGCTCCTGTCAGCATGCAGTCACGCAGGGCTGGTTGATGCAGGAATCAAAATTTTCAAGTCCATCAGAGAGATTCACAGAGTTGTACCAACAGCAGAACACTATGCGTGTATGGTTGACCTTCTTGCCCGTAGCGGACATCTCCAAGATGCATATATGTTTGCCTTGGATATGCCCCCTCATGCGGTCAATGCCAATGCATGGAGCTCCCTGCTAGGGGCATGCAAGGTCCATGGTGAGATCAAAATTGGCCAACTCGCTGCTGATCAGTTGTTCTCAATGGAAGAGGGGGACATTGGGAACTATGTCATTATGTCAAACATCTATGCAGCTGATGAGAAATGGGATGGTGTTGAGCATGTCCGGAAACTGATGAAGTCCCAGGATATGAAAAAACCTGCAGGATGCAGCTGGATTGAGGTTGAGAAGACTAGGCATTTGTTCATAGCCAGCGATACTAACCACCAAGATAGGTCTTGTATCTACGATATGTTTGGAAGTTTGTATCAGCAAATCAAAGATACACAGATGCAGAACATGACAATGATGAAATCTATGTGACCACAAGTTGCAGAAACTAGAAGTGAAGTGCTCTTCATCAAAGATGTGCTAGGTGGCTTTCCTGACTCAGTTGCAGGACTTCAACTTCCTGGCTGCAAATAGTAACAAATTCTCCTTTGTTTCACTGAGGTATGCAGTAGCCTAGTCATGTAAGCCTTCTAGTTTGTCTCCTGACTGCTGGGTGCTATTGATCTGTGCATGAAACTAATATTTTGTAGGCATTAATGTTTATACCTGTACAGTTGTACTGACAAGTTCATCCTGTTGGCAGAGGCAAAAATGAGGATTTACAGTTTTGTTTTAAGAGGTTCAGTTACTTAGAAGGCAATAGTTGCCGCATGTCCAGGAATAGTAAGCATCTTCATGTCCTAGCAGATGGTAATTTAATTGCATCCTATGCCTTCTCAAATTCTCAGTTCCTTTTTTCTTTCTACAAGCCGAGGTATACTAAAATTTCATTTTAGCCATGCATTTCGTTTCTGACATTTTTCTTTATCTTTTTTATGATTTTACTTCCAGAGGCAAGAATGCATTGTTTATTCTACTCTAAGTTACTAAGTATGATAAAGTTCCTTTTCTCTTGACTACTATAGGCCTATCGCTCGGTCTTACTCTTGTGCTCATACCTGTACTATAACCATGCATATGATTTACAGTTTACCCTTCCGAGTTATCCTTCCTTTCTTACTAATATAACCTATCGTTGAGATTGTAGTAGGCTTTGACATGAGCAAGATTTGTTTCCTTTCTAAAATTAGCCAAAAACTTATAACACTTTCACTTTGTTTCTGAAGCAGGTTGATCCTGCATTTTTATGAGAACTAATAATAATTTATGGTTGTGTGCATCCCTGGTTCATGGCTTTCTGCAGAGGCTGGAGATTATTTCCATTATCTAAAAATGTGAGCACCGGCAAGGATCTTGAAGCCAAGAAAGAGACCATGGATTTCAAGTTAACCAAGGTCCTTAGAAAGTATAAAGCTCGTGATTTGCTGTTAAAAAGAAGTTGATGTTTCCTTCATTCAAACTATATAGGTGCATACCATACCCACTTCTCCTGTTGATGACAAGTTCAGTGTAACAGTTGTTGGTATTGGCACTTGGCAGTGTGTCAATACTGCACACTGCCAACAACACTTTGACTAGAGACCTGAAGGTAAATAAAAAATAAAAAATCAAGGATTGATTTTTTTTTTCTGTGTAATGCTCCATGTAATGTTGTTTCTCTTCGAATCTGAATTTTGCATTGTAGGTGCTTCCAGTTCCAGTGCTTGAGCCTTCATGTGCATTGACTTCCAATGAATTTTTTTATCCTACTGCTCCTGAATGCCACTCTACTTTGGAGAAGCATACCACTTTTGGTAAGAAGCTCATTAGCACTCATTACGGATTGAATCGCGGTTCTTGAATTTGTGGATGTATGATATGGCGTTATTTTTCACATTATGCATTTTTTGTCTTTTAGGCATATCCACACTGCTATCAATCTTAGGGCTTGTTCGGTTGTTTCGGATTCATGGCCTGGATTTATTCTAGGCTGGAATGATTATATAATTTGTATAACAATTCATCAGTTGGATTGGTTCCCGCCTCCATTCTAGAATAACCGAACGGCCCCTTAAGGATTATGGAAATCCCCCTTACCAGACTCAAGTTCACGTTTTTCGGATCGGAAAGTTCACGTTTTTCGGATCGGATTGGAGAGGGGTATCTCAAGTCAAGATCTATATGCTTCTTGAAGCCCGTGAACGAATACTCGGATTGCTCCATCGACTGCTGGATCCAGTTCAAAGAGCAAGCCAAACAGCAAGTTTTTGTGTACCCGTGGTCATTGTGGTACTCAATAGCTGTTCATGTTCTGCACTTGCTGTTAGCACTGATAGCCTCCCAGTTGAGCGCAAGCAGGAACCAACTGCTGCCGGCTGCAGATTTCTTCTCAGCTGCATCTTGAAAAAGAGCAGGAGATTGGGATTCAGGGAGGAAGCCGAGCAGCGCTCAAGCGTTGGGCAAGGCACTGACTCCGAATCCACAAACTAACCAAACTAGTTGCCAGGGCACGCGTTTTCGCCAGGAAACCCGTGGTTGCCCGTTGCCGTCCACCAAACGGAAATCGAGCCCGAACAGGTCACCAACCAACCAAACCCGGGATAGACCGTTCGGTCGTACTTCTATAATAGCCTCCTCGCCGCCCACGCGACGCAACTGTCCCCTTCTCGCCGCGCGGAGAAAAGAAAGGATTCCCCTTTGCTCACCGGGAAGCGCCGACGCAGTTGATGGATTTCGGAAGGACCAAAGCTGCCGCCGTAGCCCTGACGTCCGAAGCGACCTCCGCCCCGCCACGTCTGCCGTCCTCGGCCCCCGCCACGCCGTGGTTCCGGGAGCTGTGGGTCAACGCCTCCAAATAACGGCTCTTCGAGAGGTGCGCTCACTGACTCGATTTGGTTGTATCCGTGCAATTGTTATTCTGGGGTGGATTGGATGTTCATTTGTGTTAATTTTGATGGCCTTGGTGTTAAGCCGGCTTGGTTGCTGTCAACTCTTGTAACCAGTACATTGTTCATTCGATCTACCTCACAGTTGACTCTCCACCACCAAAGAGATAATCTGATCATACAGACCAAATCCCAATATTCACAATAATGTTAGACTATATTAGATAGAATAACTGGAGCATGCTTGTGATTTTGTGAAACACAAGCAGCCTCAAGTCTAATTACGAAGAGCCTGTATTGGATGAACTGAGCTGACCTTTTTGCTCCCACGTTATAGGAGAACACTGGTGGATTTCTGAGCTGGTGGTGGGAAATAAAACGACTGGCCCAGCATCCTTGTGATAGCAATCACAGCATTGGCAGCTTCTTCAGTTTTAACTGAAACTAGACTGATCAAGGAGACTAGCTGTTGAAATGCATAGGCAGAAGATTGCAAACTCTGGGTGGGCTGCGTTTGATCGCAAGTGGCGCAGCGCAGATGGCAGTGGGGATGAAGGTGATGCTGATTCATTTCCGGCTCTCTCAAGTTTTGGAGCCCCCAATCTTGCTAGCAGCTCCATTACAGAAAAGAATGGGCCGAAAGCAAAGCCTTTTGCTTCAGTGGTTCGCCCTTCTGTTGCTTCTGGAGCTGTTAGTAATGGACGCGGAAATAAGATTTCTGCTAATCATGTGGACAATGGGAATCATGGTGCAATCTCTGCATCTGTTAATAAAGTTGAGCTCTTGAAAGATGCACACAGTTGGGCCGACAGTAATTTAATAGAGGATGTACTAGCTGCTGTAAATAATGATGTCAGCCAAGCATCTGATTTGTTGAAAGCTATGGTCTCTCCTGACTTGCAGACTGGAGAGGGCAGAACATCTGGCCATCCTGCTGCTGTGATGAATAAAACACATGGATTACCATCAGAA
Organism: Miscanthus floridulus; assembly: GCF_019320115.1. Taxonomy (NCBI): domain Eukaryota; kingdom Viridiplantae; phylum Streptophyta; class Magnoliopsida; order Poales; family Poaceae; genus Miscanthus; species Miscanthus floridulus. The sequence goes on along the minus strand of NW_027096791.1, from coordinate 29,444 downwards.
AGTGCTGCAGCAGGCAATGCAAATCCAGATAGCTCACAGTTGTTGCTGCCACCGATGAATTTTCCCTCTATACCCTTGCAGCCTGAATCCGAAGAGATTGATGATGATTACTTAAACTACCGGAAAGATGCATTGAAGATGATGAGGTATGATGAGATTCCTTATTTCTGCTTATGTTTTTCAAATTGTCCGCTGTTAGCATTATATTTGCTCTGGGTTATGCATAGAAGAAGTGTGTCTCTATTCTTTCTCTATCCACCAGGAGCCTAGGATGTTCATTCGAGCATAGAACTTGCATATGATCATTTACTCTTGTAATTCCAAACTTGCATGAGCATTCAAAGCCATTAATTTGTAAAGCATTCTAGAAAGAAATATGAAATCCTTGAATTATAGGTCTAACAGTCCATAAAAATTGATCAGACACTAAGACAGTTGAAGATGTCAATATTTTTTATTTAAGGTTTGTACACTTGTTTTATGTGATGACCAAAGTCAACTCTTTCCTTTTGGTCGCAGGGCTGCCACAAAGCATTCCCAGTCTGCCAGCAATGCATTCTTGAGAGGTGACCATGCTGCTGCCAAGGAACTCTCTCTCAGAGCTCAGGAAGAGCGGGCAGCTGCTGAAAAGCTGAATAACAAGGCAGCGGAAGAAATATTTCGGCTTAGGAATAGCAATAATGACATCTGGAAGATAGACATGCATGGTCTTCATGCATCAGAGGCTGTGGCAGTATTGGAGAGGCATCTCCACATGATAGAGTTCCAGCAGCCTGGGAATAAGTCAGCTTCAACTGAGGACTTAGCTAAGTTGGAGTCTGCATATTCTGAATCAACCACTGGTTCAAACATTGAGCTTGCCACTGAGAAGGTGGTCTTACGCCGGCCTAAGCAGTCTATCTTACATGTGATCACAGGTAATATGCTGTTCCTCTATGCATGCTTTCCTATCAGATACAGTTGATGGTTTCATATCAAAACTGAAACAGTTTATGTTCATTACTTTTCTTGCCGCTATCTTTGTAATTATGATCTGCAAATGCGCAATTTAATGGATGAGAGCATCTTGGTATCATTTTACAAGCAGATAATGCATTGATTTGGTTCATTTAATAACAGCTTTGGCAATAACTCATTTCTGTTTGTACTTTACACAGGGATGGGTAACCATAGCAAAGGGCAGGCTTCACTGCCTGTTGCCGTTAGGGGCTTCCTTATTGAGAACGGGTAACATTCGATGCAATCAGTACAGCTCTACATCTAAGTGTACACACGCAAGTATGATTGACAGCCTTCTGCTTGCAGGTATCGATTTGATGAACTGAGGCCTGGTGTTTTTGCGGTTCGTCCGAAATTCCGCCGCAGGTGAACCTGTAGAAGTTTGTACAATTGTAACATGATGTATGTATCAGTTGTGCCGACATAGCCACTGCCTATAAAACTAGAATGGCAGGGTGGGCAATAGGAAATTCCAGCAACTAATTGTTTATTTTTCTTGATTAATAAAGCGAATTTGTACATATGTGATGTTATTTAACCTCCTTGAACAGTAACTTCGTTCCCACTTGACATGCAATGTTGTGATTGTAGTGACCGTAATTGTGCTAGTGTACGGCAATGACATGCAATGCTATCTGCAGAATTGGGTTGCCATTGCTAATAACCAGTCTTTTTAACTGTGTGATTCCTCTAGAGGCTCTGCTGGTAAAAAGCACTCGTCACAACTGATAAGTCATTGGTCTACTTCGTATCTTCTTCGATGTAAACCATTGCTTTGCCGACATACGTGGTTGCAGAGGCTTTGTGATTTACTGGCATTTCATTTGCCCTCCAAGCTCCAAGCATTTTGCTGTCAAGCATGGCATTCCTCGAGCCCTGTCAATTGTGAACAGAAATCAACTTATGATGTCTTAGAGGCCGTTCGGCTGGCTGGATCTGTCACCCACGAAATCACTGTTCACGTTCTGTCAGAATAGTATTTTTCTCTCACAACAATCAGCCGGAACAGTATTTTTCAGTCCTGCCAAACAGGCCCTTAGATCTTGAGCTCGAGGTCAGTTGTCTGAGCTTTTGAGCTAATGGCCACATCCTAAAACAGAAAAAAAAAGAACTTAAAAGAAGGAAATCGAGCTAATGGGCAACTTGGCAAGCAGCAGAGTAGTTCGTGGCGATGTGGGCCCCTCCGGCCCTCCCTGACCCTCTGGCGATGTGGCCCCTCTGCCCGTGTGCGCGCTTTCGTTTTCGTGTAGTCTTGTGGTTCGCAAGCGCAGAGCAGTTCGTGGAGCCAAGTGGCCTGCAGCAGCCTGCTGCGCGAAGAAGCCACACCCACACCACGCATCGCGTAGTTGGCTCGCGGGACCCGGCGTCAGCATCGCGCCTCCCTCTCCCGAAGCTCGCGCGTCTCCTCGCACCTCGGCGCCCGGAGCGGAGCGAGCCTGAGGCGCGCGACCAAGCGATGGCCTCGCCGGCGGCGGTGACGCGGCACCCTCCCTCCACCTTCCTTGCCTCCGGCCCTCGCCACTGCCGCCGCGTGAGTGCTCCCCCCCTCCCCCCGGATGTAGTGTAATTCCGCTGGTGGAATCCACGCCCAGCGGTGCGGTTAGTGTGAGCTCCTGAGAACCGTAGGGTTTCAACGCCGCACCTCGTTCCGAAGCTGCCATATTCTTAATTCTTCTGGGAGGGAATGAGCGGAACCCGTTTAGCCATGGATTATCTGGTTCTGACTGACACGAAACAGTACTACTTGAGTGAGTGTGAGTGTTAGATTTGGAGGCAGAAGGCTGATGTGCACAATTGTTTGGATGATGGTTTTGTACTGAAGGGCCGGATTGAGGGTTTGGATTGTCAGTATATATATAATATATGCCACACGCAGAAATCATGATTTCCACGTATAACATATACTGATTCTGTTCGATAATGGTATGGCCCGTATTGATGGTTTGTTCGAGTGCTTCATTAAGCAGGAGAGAAATGGATATATCGGACACTACAAGTTGCTTGTCTGAGTCTTTTGCACATGTAACATTATTCAACGCCGCAACTGCCTGGGCTGTTCCAGAATAAGTTTGGTCTAAAGTGGCCATATGGTTTATGCCCATTCTGGCATCTGTTTAGCTTCCTTTGTTTACCTATATTCTGTTCTGTATAATGTTTGTTCATCCTGCTACAAATTTTTGTTCTCAAAACTAAGTTTGTTCACTCTGGCGACGTTCATTTGCAGGGACATCCACCTTCAAAAGTTGGCTTCCGAAGCTTGGCGCCACGATTAAAGGTCAATGCACTTTTTGGGTGGCCTAAGGGAGACATGACAACACGTCAACCGATCCCTCCTGCTGAATCATATACGCTCGCAGGGTCAGCCTCAGAGGTGTTTTGTGTTTCTTGAGTGAACTCCTTTTCCAGGACCTATGCACCTAATTCATGATTTCCTTAATCGCTCGTTTGTTTCAGGTAGGTACGAAACCACGTGAGGTGTCTATTTCTGTTGCTTCTTCTATCATGGACATTCCTGCTGCGGATTGGGATGCCTGTGCGTGTGATCCAGATGATCCTCAAAACTTTAACCCTTTCCTTACTTATGCATTCCTCTCAAGCTTAGAAGAATCAGGTTCTGCGGTAAAGGTAAACACATAAATCACCATGTATTCTCATCAGATCATACAAAGACATTTCAGTTTTAATCACTGCTCAACTACTGCCTACACAGACTTTTAGCCTGTTTAACCGTTTAATTGGTCATTTAGCCCGAATAATGGCTGAATGATAGGTGACCGACTGTATAACGTTTAGCGTTTAGGTGAACACTAGTTTTAACCGTTAAGTGCTCAAGCTCCATTATAAGCCTGTGTAATGTTGAAAACATTGATTTTGACAATAAATTTGCTGTGTTTAATTGACAACAGAACTACAAACAAGATTTGTCTGCAATACCACTAGCATATTGAGACATCACAAATTATGAATTACCTATGACCAATGAGTTCCTTTTTCTATGTGCTTAGCCTGACCCATCATGATTGTGATTCTTTTTTTTTTTGTGATTCTTAATTGTACAGTTGCTTTCTTTGTGAAAATTACTCCCGTAGATTGAACAAAGATTAGCTCTAACTTTTATTCAGTACCAATATGCATGGATATACACACTGTTATCTTATTGTCTTCCTTGGGACCTTGGTCTCTTCGGCTGATTTCAGGAAACTGGCTGGTTACCTTTCCATGTTGTTGCACGGGACGAGAACGGACATGTTATAGGTGTTGTTCCTCTTTACCTTAAAAGGTTTAACATCATTAACAGAATATCATCTACTGTTTTCCTACTTGCCATGTACTATGTGCTCCTTTCATCTTGTTCATTGGTTGAGCGACAACATTGTGAACTTGCAGCCATTCTAGAGGAGAGTTTGTGTTTGATCAATCATGGGCAGAAGCTTACTACAACTATGGCCTTGAATACTATCCAAAGCTCCAGTCTTGCGTGCCTTTTACTCCAGTAACGGGTCAAAGAATATTACTTCGAAATACATCATACCGTGATCAAGTTTTTGATGCACTAGTCAAAGGTTTGATGAGCCTGACTACCAAGGTATCTGGGTTAGCATTCTTGCAAATATTTGTTTAAAGTAGTGTCTACTAAGAATGCCTAAGAATTATAGCAAACATTCTATATTTACAGCATCTATGTGCTACTGTTCATTGTTTCCACCTTTTATCTGCTCTACTTCATATGGCATTCTGATATCATATAGAATTCACCATTTCTTCATTCTTGAGTCATTTGTCTTTTTCCATTCTCGTTTTCATGACATTTACAATGTATACCAAAGGGCACCAAGTCTGTTTCATTTAAATAGAAGAACTGGGTTGTCTGCTTGCAGCTACAAAGTTGCTAAATCAGGGCTTGATCTTTACTTAATGTGTGCCGGCGATGAGTCAATGCTGAAGTAATAAAAGTTTAAAATCCTGTCTCTCTTTACAACTCATGTTTCGTTATCTTTATGGTGTTAACTTGTAACACCCCAAAGTCCAAACAGCTCAGATTCACTCTGAGCGCTCACACTCCCACCAACCTACTGAAGCTTTCTTCGCTTCACATAAAAGGGTTAACCCGGGGTTGATGGCATGGACTCTAGAAACATTATATGTTAGTCTAACCCACCCTCAACAAGCAAGGCGGGACTAAACCCCCTACAAACTTGCATTAGCACACACATGGGCCTAATTAAAACTGGGACGGATGTCACATTACTAATTATTGATGTAGACTCATGTATATGTGAAGTAGTGACAACCTTTTTGGGTTGCTTTGTTTATTTATCAACTACCTCTGTATAGTTCTTAAAAGACTACCTTCGGATGTATTGAACCAAGTTAATATATGTTGGTTTCTGCTGCATTTCAGATGAACGTGTCATCATTACATATCACTTTTCCGTCTCAAGGTGAATTCAGCAAATTGAAGGATAGTGGGTTGTTACAAAGAATTGGGTTGCAATATCACTGGAGAAATCGGAATTACAAGAGGTGCTAACACATTATGATATTAATAGCATTTCCTTCTGGATGGTTCAATGCTTGAAGTTGGGACTTCGAAGTTGTAACCATATTATACTGCAACTTGGGGGTTTCAATACTTGGGTGGGACATCTAGTTTTAAGAAAATCTTGGTGGACTAGAAGTGCAAACAAGCTCACAGTTTGGGCGCAGCTACTATTTCCCTCGTATACTGTTAACTCAAGGCATTTTTCTGTTCTTTTCCCACAACATCTCATGTTTGTTAAAAATATGACACTTGGTTGTTGATATACTCTCTATCATTTGCTGTAGTAATTTATCTGTAAATAGTGGTTAATTAGCTTGTTGTAGCATTCTGGTTAAACTTTCTCTGTGGGCCATGAGGTCTTATACCTATTTTGGCTAACTTCTTCCTTTATTAGTGCCAAAAAAAGTAGTTATCTTGACCAGATAATTGTAGCTAACTAGCTAAGAGGACACATTTCAGATAAAGCATAGCATGTGGACCATCGCTTTAAAACAGTGGATTTTTTGTGGAATTACTGCCTTGTTGATTCTGTGCTAAACTTTGTGAGATTACATGTTAGTTGGCTAGTTTATTGTGATTTCTCAATGTTTGCTGATATTCTTTGTTCACCATGTTTTTTCAGTTTTGATGAGTTTCTGATGGATTTGAAGCAGCCTAAACGGAAGAATATCAGACAAGAACGTAAAAAGGTTTACCTTCTTTTGGCTTAATTGATTCAAATGTGCCTGTCAATTGAGGATAATCATTTTTGGAAACTTCCCAGATTCCTGCTCAAAATTTGCAAATGAAGCGACTTCGTGGAGATGAAATAAAGGTAATTATAAGGGAGAGATAGTTCTTTAATCGTACTCTTCAGTCACTTCTTTTACATTATCACATTCTTCACCAATATCTCATTAGCTTTGTTGCTTTCTGGACAGCTTACTTATAATTGTTTCCATTCACATTGCAGAGCAGCCACTGGGACGCCTTCTATAAATTCTACCGTAACACAACTGATAATCAGTTTGGTTTCGCATTCTTCTTACCTTGTATTTTTTTATTTTATACCTAACATTATCCCATTCCCATGTTCTTGAAATGGTTGTTCATCTTCTGCCGGCATTCATACTTATCATGATGCAGCACCATTCTTGTTGACTCACTCTTCGACTTGAATTCCAGTGTCCATTTCTTCTTATTTACAATGTCACATAGTTTCCCCTAGGTTGGTCTAGGTTTTTTTTATCCGCACCCGCTGTTAAACATGTATGATTTTTTGAAAGGATTAATATTTAATTGTGTATTGAGAACTAAACTTAATCAAAGAAAGCAAGGAATAGTAGGGATGCTTCCATAGGTCTTTTCTGTCCCATCCTATGTCTTCTGTTTTCAAAATCCGAGTCTGTTCAATTAAATGAGTTCCGTGGCGACCCAATGATCCAGAGAAAGCACTCATAGCTTACTTTTCACTGCAGTTGGGGCAGACCATACTTGACAAGGGATTTCTTTCACCTCTTGGGAGAAAAGATGGGGGAGAATGTGATGCTTATTGTTGCTGAAAAAGATGATAAAGTTATTGCTGGAGCTCTTAACCTTATTGGAGGTGATACACTGTTTGGCCGGTTATGGGGATGCCTGCCAGATGCTTACTTTCCCAATTTGCATTTTGAAGCTTGCTATTATCAGGTAATTTGCTCATGTTCAGAATCATATGTTTGGAACAATGTCATTATATGGTTTTATAGAATAGTGATATTGTCCAGGCGATTGAAGCAGCCATAGAGTTAAACTTGAGTAAGGTGGAGGCAGGTGCTCAGGGAGAGCACAAGATCCAGCGTGGTTACCTCCCAGTGACAACTTACAGCTGCCACTACTTTTCAAATCCTGGTTTTGCGGCAGCTATTGGAAATTTTCTTACACATGAGACAGCTCAGGTATTTTCGTGTCGATATTTTGAAACAGTTTCTCGCCAAAACTATGTGATATCAACCTTGTTGCCTTTGTTCTACTCACTTCTATGTGTGCTGAAAATAATCTTTTGTGGGCACATATACAACTCTTTCATCTGAGTGCATAGTATCTGTAGTTAATCAGTGTAGTTTTGCCATCCACATCCAATGCCAAACTCACCCTAGATTGAGTACCACATCTGGCACCCTTAAATCTGAAACTTGTCCTGTTTTTGTTTCATTATTTTCCTGTGTGTGACTAAGATTAGGACATCTTAGTAAACATGCATTGACTTTCGCAATAGTTTGTTAATACCACATCTTAACGCATAAGGCATGATATCTTATTTTACCTTTTTCTAGCTTATTGTTGAGAAATTCTATTTTTCCTCCCAGTGGTGAGTAATTGCTGACATTACCAGTGTGGCATTTATTTTATATCAGACTCTTCTTTTTCTTAAAATCCTTAAGGAAATGCAGTTTACTATGATGCACAGTTTCCATACCTTTCTTCCTTTTCCTGGCGCTCCCAACTAATATTCTTGGTGTTAATAATATCAGGTTAAGCGTGCTATTAAGGTCCTTCATGATTCGGGTCCATACAAGGAAGACATACTGAAAGAGTTTGCAGCTCAACAAGGCGTCGACCTGTAGAACACAAAAGTGACTTACACTTTGCATACTGTTTTATAGAATTAGCATCTTTAATGTAGCAACAGGAATATGGGTAATCCCATTAGGCATACCAAATTACGAATCCCACATCTGTACACTGCTAGGAATGTAAATATTTAACATGTAAATCTAAAACCATTGGCTCGAAAGGTCAACATCTAAACCCAAACATTATGCGATATTATGCATCTGTGTGTCAGAATTCAGAAATGCTTTATGGGCGCTATTACACCAGCCTTACATAAACCTAGCCGTTGAGTTGGGAGCTATAGGCTATACCTGTTTCTACTTTACCCAACAGAAGGATCTGATGCTTCGTGCAGATTGCGCTCTTTTCTAATGAGATCTTTCCCATCAGAAGGATCATCTGAATTAGGGCGCGTTTAGATGTAAAAAAAATTTGGGGTTTTGGCTACTGTAGCATTTCCGTTTGTATTTGACAATTAGTGTCTAATTATGGATTAATTATGTTCGAAAGTTTCGTCTCGCTATTTCTCACTCAACTGTGCAATTAGTTTTTTTTCGTCTACATTTAATACTCCATGTATATGCCGTAAAATTTGATGTGATGGGTACTGCACAAAAATTTTTGGGAATAAACATGCCTAGGAAACAGGTGAGCAGTTCGCATCACCCAAGAGGATATGCAGGAAAAGAAAGGCGCAACGTCGCATCAGCATATCATACAAGATCCAAGCCCAAAAGTTCGTCAGATATCCTCGGATTGTGCACAGCGTTCTGATTCTGTACCGCACTTGCTTTATAGTAAGTTCTTAAATGGAAGTCGTTTTGTTTTGTCAAAACTTCTGACTTTAACTAAATTTATAGAAAAATACATAAATATCTACAACTGTCATTTAATCATGATACGTTAGTATCCTAAATAAATTCTGTAGTACCACGCTATTAGGCTCAGAATATTAAAAAGAAATAAATGTTTAAAAAGTCTTTTAAAATTGCTATAGTACATTAAAACCGAAGCCACAAAACTAGGATAAACTACATTAGAAATGTTTGAACCGGCAGGCGTAAAATAATGCACTATATCGGTTCAGAAATCATTGCCGGTTGAAGTAAACGCTACATCTGGCATCGTTAAATGTGAAAAGGGCGCCCAATGTGAATCTTGTTCTGATAGTACTACGTTATGAACTTATGATGGCTAATGCGTCTCTGCTGTGCAGATTGAGTGCTCTTGTCATCTTGTGTACAGCACTATCACCACAGAGGATTTACTATCGCCTTTCATCGGTCTTACTTTTCGGAGCTAATGCTACTCAATGTTTGTCGGTCCACATACGAAATCTATTTTCTATATTTATACAGATTGACCTAGATTCTTTTGAAGAATATTTTGATATCATATAATTATTTTCATTTAAAATCATGTTTTTTAGATATTGCTAATCAAAGTTTGAAGAGTTTGACTAGGACGATAGGTGAACTTATATTTGCTGATTAGAGAAAGTAGCTTTCTTTCTTTTTAAATATCAGGTTAGACATGGCATTGAAGTCTTGCTCCTGCATGATTCTGGTCCATACGAGGAAGAAATATTGAAAGATTTGCATCTCCGCAAGACGTTGACGTGTAGAAGACTGAAAAGGGACTCGCTGCTTTGCATACTGTATCGTAGCAGTAGAACCTTTTATATAGCAGTAGCAGCAGGAATATGACTGCACAACCACAAGGAACTGACGTGCCTGTTCGGCAGGTCGTAAACAATCGACTGGTCGTAAATGATCGGAGACGATCGTGGATTATAAGCTGAAACGGTATTTTTCTCTTACACCAAATCAGTCAAACCAGCCAGCAGTAAATAATTCACGATCCAGCCAGCGAGCTGAACAGGCTGAACCAACTCTAGGAACCTCACTCACACCCGTACAGTGTCTGAATTTTTTTACATCTGAAATCAAACACATCCTACTCTAGCATCGTAGCATGAATCTCTGCTGCCACAAATGCGTTCATCTGGCTGGATGAAATTGCACAGCTCAAGGTCACAGAGACTGATGAGTACTAATAAACATCACAATCGTCGAGTTGGGAAGAACGCATTTATTTATACCTTTAACCATCAGAAGGATCTGATGCTAAGTCAACCTGCGTTGTCGTCTTTCCCATGGCAATCGGATCGGATCTGATGATCTGAACTGCAAGAACAGGTGAGCAGTTGCCATCACCCTACGCAGGACGAAACAGGCGTGAAAAAGACTCCTCCGCCGTCGCATCAGCATATCAGCCCCGGATCCAGGCCGAAAAGGACGCCAGGTACTTTGCTCGATCGGATCATGCGTTGCATTCTGAATTCATTCTATACAAGGATACAAGGGGTTCGTTCTTCCTCCTCCTTCCTACGACGTCTCCCTCAAATCAACAGACGAAAGCCACCGAGAAGCTAGCAAGCGTACGTACGTGGCCGACACTCATCGATCGAAACCCCGGTTAGAATCTGAAAGCAGACAATCTTCTTCTACCTAAATTAATTAACGACTAGCTAAATCTCCACGGCTGTTGGAGCCTGAAAATGACAGTGCTTTGCTTGGTGCAGCAGCAGAAGAGCTCTGCATTTGCATCATCGGTCTCCTGTTGGTGCCCAGGACTTGCACTGTTGCACACTGCGCTGCGCTGCAGCGTTGCTGGCTTTGCTGCTCAGGCGCACCAGAGGGAGAGCGAGCAGCGGCCACCCGACGACCATCTGTGCAGGAGCTCGCCCAGGCACAGGATGGCGTACGCCAGCACGACGAGCTTGAGCAGGAGCGGCAGGTACTGCGAGAGCTCCACGCTCGACGAGTGCAGCACCTAGCAGAGAAGGAACAGAGACAGACACGATCAGACAGAGAGATGAGGAAATTAATTTAACCGTCCCCGCCTCGTCCGAGTTCGAGGAGTGGCAGGCAGCCGGCGCGGACGTAGGGAACGTACCATGGCGACTCCGGCGAGGTTCGCTCGCCGTCCCGACGGCGACGTGGCGGCGGCGGAAGGCGGCAGCACCAGCGGCGGCTTGTTATTCCGCTTGGCCACGGCGGCGGCCTCACACGGCGCGGCGCCGCCCTTGGTGGGCCTCGCGGCGGCGGTGGAGCAGTTCCGGAGGCGCTGCACGTCCTTGCTCTGCAGGGGCTTCACGATGAAGTCCTCGGCGCCGGCGTTCAGGCATCTGCTCCGAGCAAGCAGCAAAAAGTCGTTAGTACCACATCCATGATCGCCTCGCCTGCAGAATCGGATGATGCTACTAGCAGCAGTGCCATCGCACAATGAAATGCATGGATGGATGGTCTAAGATTCCGCATGAATGCGCGAGCAGAGACGCGTGATCTTTGTCTCGCACTGCTGCCGCCCCGCTAGTCCTTGGAGAAATGCCGGTACAGGAGAGGACCGGCTGACTGGCTACTCCTTCAGTACAGTCAGTCAGTCACGGGCCGAGTGAGGGCGCGTTTAGTTCCCACATTACGGACGGGGCAGTGATGCACTGAGACCGAGGCAGTGATGCACCGTGACACATTACGGACGGCGAGCTTCGTAAGGCCAGGGCTTTTAACCCCGTCTGCCACTGTATCAGCCAGGCATTCAGAGGGGGGGGGGGGGGGGGGGGGGGGGACCAAAGCTACTAGAGCTTTTACTACTCTCTCTCTCTCTCTCTCTCTCTCTCTCTCTTTTGTACTCCTATTTAACGGAACAATAATCAACTCTGCAGGGGAAAAAGAAAGGGTGCTGCAAAGAGGAAAGCAAAGGAGGTACTAGGTTGCCTGTCTCACCGGCTGATCCTCTGGGGCTCGTCTTCTGACGACATGACGATGACCGGGATCGGCTTCAGAGGGTTCAGTGCCTGCGAAGTTTAGCAGTAATTTGCAGCGTGTGAGACTGAGACACATACAGAAATGCAGAAACGAAGCGAACACATTCCCAGAAATGCTGCATCGACTGACTGATCTTGCAGCAGCAGCACCTTGATGGCCTTGAGGAGGTCGTAGCCGGTCATCTCAGGCATGCAGTAGTCAGTGAGCACCATGTCGATGGCCTGCTCCTGCGAAGCGTCATCACAAGTTTAATTAGCGCAACATTTTAATAAGGCCTTCGTCCTAAAAAAAATGTAACTATAGGTTTCGTGCCACAAAAAGTGGTTCACGACCGAGCTTTTAGTAAATAATATTCATATTTATAGCTTTAAATTAATTTATTATAAGACTACATTTCGTAATTAATCTGATAATACTTATTTGGTATCATAAATATGAATATTTTTTATCTATAATTGGTCAAACTTAAGATACTACCAGAATTGCATTCTTTTAAGCACGGGAAGAGTTGGACTGTTAGAGGCACTGAAATTTAAAGATTTAAGGTAAAGGAGGCCTCAAAGAAAGGCAGCGACGGAGGGAGGAACAGGATTCCGTTGGAGTCTGTACCGCAGAGTGCAGGCACCCTACTGTCCCTAGTTCCCTACTACACACTACTGTCCAGTCTCCATCCCGTGCTGAGCTTTTACAGGACATGGCGAGACCACGCCGCTGCCTCTAATGCGGCTGTAACACTGTCATAAGCATTCTATGAGCATTAGCACTAAATAAGAGGCAGGCAGCTTTGTGGACGCAGCAGTGAGTGAGCCTGTGGCCGGAAGACGGACAGTTTTTTTCTTTTGCTTTACCGCCATGAAAAGCGGCGACCTAAAGAGGGGCGGAGAACAGAAGCCGTCGTCACGCGCGCATGCGCAGACGCGTGGGCCGTACGGTACGGCGCGGCCGGGGGCGCTGCGCTGGCCGACAGGTGGCGCAGGAGCCCATGCACTGGATCTCCCTCTCGCTGCGAAACTCCAACTGGCAACTGGAGTGCCCGGCACGGGAAGGATGGGATGCCGGCCGGGCACCGATGGTCTCTGAAACTGAAATGAGTGAGCATCGAGGGAGGCAGGTGGCTCGGCTGTTGTTACCTTGCCGCCGCCGTCCTTGAGGCCGAGGAACTCCATCGCCTTCTTCGCGCTGTCGACGGCGATGACTGGATGAAACATTACACGAGCTGTTCAGAATCGACTCTAGTCTAAAACATAGCAGAAGTGCTGACACGAACGAACTGAGGGCCATGACAGGAGATGAAAACCAGAGGCAGATCAACTTTGCAAATGCACGCACGCATAATAGTGCTTTCAGAGCTGAGAAAGAGGAAGCATTCGAGCTCGCAGTGCGAGCGACGCAAACCAACGAATCAAAGGATAAGGAAGGAATCGGGAGCAGGTGGGTGCGAGCTCAGAGTTAGGGGTGGCGGCTGACCGTGGAATGAGCCGGCGCAGGAGTTGCTGCTGAGGAGCAGCTGCGCCACCCGGCGGTCGACGGGGGAGTCGTCCACCAGCAGCACCCTCAGCACGCCCTCCTCCACCTCCACTCCTGCTGCTCCTGCTTCCATCGATCTCGGCCGGCCTCTCGCTCGTCTCGTCTCGTCACTCGTCACTCCCCTCGGCTCCTCTGTTTCAGTGTCCCTCTGCTCTTTCTCTCCAACCGGCGCGGCGGCAGCGGCAGCGGCAGCAAAAGGCTTCTACTCGTGGCAAGGATGGCACAAGGAAGAGGGTTGCCGGCCGCGTGCTCTTATAAAGCGTGACGCCACAGGTGGCCAGCTGGTCCAGGAGGAAGGAAGAGAGAGAGAGAAGGGGGGTGAGGAAGACGAGGAGCGAGGAGTCAATCCTCTGACGGCTCGCAGGACAGGGCCGCGGAGGGGGAGGTAGTATGGTGTCAGGACTCAGGCAGGCCGCAGGCGTGTGTGATGACTGATGGAGGAGGAGAGCGGGAAGAGAGAGGGAGACCAACTCTGTCTGAAGAGCGGCAAGAAGAAGGGAAGACGAGGAGGGGCGCGGTGGGCCCCACTCGCGCGCGCAGTGGGTCCCACGGGAGCGGTGGCTCGCGGGGCACGGGAATTGCTTTTCGCTCTAGATTTTGCTGTCGGGGAATCTCTCCACACCACGCTCCCCACTCAACCTTCTTCGGGTTCTTTTCTTCCTCTCTCCAAGCTTCTTTTTTTCCCGTCTCATCATTTCCGTCCCTTTTCTTTCCCGGATCGCCAGAAAGATTATGCGGCAATAAAAATCGACTTCAGGCTGGTTGCCCTTAGCTACCTTTTTAAGAAATAATGGACAAAAAAAGAAGACCGTTGCATGGCTGCAACTCGATTGGTTATACTTATACTCACAAAAAAAAACTCACAATTTTTATAACTCTCCACTATGGTTCAAAACTCGGCAGAGTTTACAGTAATGTATGTGTTTTGTTGTTGATATATAGCTCTAGACTCATATTTTCTATTGTTTATGTTTTTATAATCTTTTACTCAATGAATGTGGAGTCATAAATCATGCTATTTTTTGCGCGAAATAAATCATGCTACTTGTGAATTTCAATAATTTCGGGGTGACCAAAAAATTTTGAATAGCAAAATCGGAAACCATGTTCTCCACACACAAAGTTGACCATCTATATTACTCTCAGTTATTACTCCATCCATCCCCTAATAAACCAACTTATGAGTTGTTCCGAATCAAACTTTTTAAATTTGACCAAATTTTACATAAAAAGACTAATAATTATAATACAAAATTAGCATAGTTAGATACAATATGAAATATATTTTCATATTATAGTTTTTATTGCCATAGATATTAGTACTACTACTCCTTTTATATGAAATTGGTCAAATTTTTAAATAATGATTTAAAACACTCTTCCAATACCAAGAGCTCCAGCTTTGCCTGGATGTTAACCTGTGGTATAACAGCGTGTTAGGGCCACCTATAATCTATTTTTCTTCTTGGTCTCACATATGGCATTGTCGTTGCATCATCAGTCAGATCGAATCTCCTTAATTGAAATTTACGCTGAATAAAATTAAGGAGACCCAATTAGGGGGTGCACCTCCATTATAGACGCTGGGCGAGAGCGAGAGCGAGAGCCATGTTGGACAGTCTCACACTGTCTTAGCCATAGGGGAAAATATGAAAAGACATTAAAGTTGTATTGTTGGACGGTAACAAATTGCGATATACTCATAAGAGTTTTGAAAATACTATATACAGGTGCACGTACGCTCATGCACATCTCTTGACTCTATATACCAATTGGGGCCGTGCTTCATTGATTTGATTTAGAAAGGATCCATTGAATTCAGCCGATTTGATTTGATTCGCGCGGCGACCCTGACGGCCTTATTTTTTGTTCATGTAGCTAGATATAGATACGGCCGTCGGGGTTAGAAAATGCGGCGCGTGGATTCGAATTCGATCTGCCTACCATTACAATGAAGTGCTTCGTTGGTGTTAGTTTGTCCCGGTGTAACAACTTGCAACGTGTGTGTGTGTGTGTGTGTGTGTGTGTGTGTGTGTGTTTTGGATAACTAACGTGTGGTTGGGTCAACCGGGAAGTCGCTAGGGCTGCTAGTATATATATAGGCATAGATAGGCATCGCGTGCGACGGTGTGCTATTTCTTTTATGCATGTTGTTAATCTGAAACTTCGAAAATAACCTTGACAATGTTCATGGGCGTGTTCCGCCACATCTATGTGTAGAATCTCAATCACTAAATGAACTACTCATGAGATACTAGCTCATTGACCCGTACTTTTCTATACGAATAAGTAGTTTTAGTAGCGACAAGTGGTAGAAGTTTGTGAATAAATCTGATGCGCATATCTAAGCGACATATCTCTCTCACCTATTTGTTCATTTCGTAGCTTGGTTAGTCTATCCTCCCTCTGTCTTTGTTAAACATTTTTAAGTTTGACTAGTTTATAGAAAATACTAATAATATTTGTGTCGGGTTCATAAACCCAGGGTCTCTCGAGGACCGGCTTCTCAACAAAGGCTCGGCCCAAGCAGACAAATGCTCAACTCATGGGCCGACCTAAGTATCTGAACAACAGGCCAGTAGGACGATCCAATCACCGATCGGAAGGTCTGGCCGAGGAGGAGCGGCGCTCGTTTTCTGACTCCAGTACACCTCTCCGACCGGAGCGCTCACTTCGGTCTCCAGTCCCGCCTCCGGAACGGCCTCTCCGACCGAAGGCCTGACCAAAGCAATACTTCCGACTCCGACCCCACAGTCTCCGGCCGGGGTACGCCAAAACCCTACTCACTACTCTTCTTCCGACTGGCGCAACCAGAGCCGACTGGGACCAACCGACCGGAGATGCCCCGCTCGGAAAGGACCAAGGAACGAACGGAGAAAGCAAGGCAAAGGCGCACAAGTCAAACCACTGATACCAGGGACCGTACCCTGTACACCTATAGAAAACAGTACTATGCAACCTCCCTGGCACAAACAAGTTGTAGGCATCGATATTTTCCCTACAGTATTGTGGGCGCCATTAACTCTCATACGGTAAGTCTCCCCCCACATGCCTCTGTGCATCGACAGTGTTGTGGGTGCCGGCATTTACCGTACCGAGTGAACATGGTAAAACTTCTCACATGCCTCTGGGCATCGACAGTATATCATGTACCGATATCTGCCATATTCGAACAAAACGACGCAGCCTCCCACAGTGCATCCGACATCTAACAAGTGTTGTGGGCCGCCTATCCATCATCCTGTATCCGCCGGCGTGGGCAACAAGGCTTAGAAGTATACATAATATCTCCCTCTCACTTGTAAGGCCATCTCCTTCATCTATAAAAGGGGGATGCACTCTCTCTCAACATTCAAGTGATTCCAGATTCATTATATCGATCAAGTTCACTAGTTCACAACCACAGAACCGCCAGGTTCGAACCTCAAGCGCATGCTTGAACACTTAGCTCATAGCGGAGCTCCTGTCGCTCTCGGCCCTTTCGACTGGAGCCCGACCGGACCTCTTGTACTCCCCATCTTTCTCCTTCTCGTTTGTAAGCCCACTGCAAACTTCGAGCACCTTGGGCTCAGGAATAAAGTCACCGATCGACTCAAACTGGACGTAGGGCACAGTTGCCTGAACCAGTATAAACCCTGTTGTAAGGTCGAGATGGCGGACTAGAGGGGGGATAAATAGTCCTTTCTAAAATTAATCGCGTTCGGCTAAATGAAACAAGTGCGGAATTAATACTATTGGTCTAGCCAAGACTACACCCCTCTATTTATGTTTTCTAGCACCTTCTAAAGATACTAATTAAGCAACAAAGGTGCCGAGCTAGCTAGAGCTCACCTAACCAATTCTAGAAGAAAGGTCACACAAACCTATGCCACTAGTACTTTAAGCAAAAAGAGAGCTCCTACTACATGCTAGTAAGCAAAAGCACAAAGCCACCTAAAGCTCACAAGAAATGCTCAATAACAAGGCAATCAATGCCAAATTAGAGAGCGCAAATACTTAGCTTACACAAACTAAGCAATATGACTAACAAGGTTACACAAACCAAATTAGCCACGCAAGGGAGCCACTTCTATGCTACACAAGCAAAAAGGTAACTAGTGAGCTACACAAGCTTAACTAATGTGGCAGAACCGTCCCGAAATAGCATACTTACGGAGGCGCTCGTCTTCCATCAGACACTAAGCACCTCGAAAGCAAGGCTATAGCGAGTGGTGTCCTGTCGGGCATACCTCGAGGGAGAACCCAAAAGATCCACATTTTTCCTAAGGATCCAATAATGAGAACGAGTTACAATACCAGTTCATTTCATACATCCGAGTTTCTTAAAAAGTACATTATTACAATACCAAATACCAGGAGTGCAGGAATAATAATAGCGGAATTTTAAAAAATAACAACTAGCGATAAGGGCGAGGATTCCGTCTGAGCCCACTAGAAGGATCCTCCACACAGAGTTACTCTTCAAGCATCACCTGCAATAGGGGTAAATAAATCCCTAAGTACACAATGTACTCGCAAGACTTATCCGACTATTGAGAATAATTTCTCAGACTCTAAGGAATATGATAGGCTTTATGGTTTGCTGGTTTTCTTTAGCAGAAAACAACGCTAATAGTGAGTCCTTATTTATGTCTTATTATAAGCCGTTTTAAATTATCATCTAGCTAGTCTATATAAGCACCTGTTCTACTTTCAAGCAAGAGTTGAGCAATCAGTTCCATGTCTTCTCCTTTTAACTTTTAGTTCTTACTATGATGCTAGAGTTAAGACAAGTCGTACCGACTCGGCGGCGATTCGTGAACCAATGTGCCCAGCTAGATGCCCCGAAATACACGCCCCGCTTGTACCCCTAGGCACAAGCAGGACTAACACATCCCTCTCCTATCCTGGGTGTCCAGGTCCCAATCCAAACTTGGACTCAATTCATAACTAAAATAAATAAACATTTCTAATTTACTGGAATTTAAGGAAATAGAATCCCACCCCTCGGCCCAACTCGCGCTGGCTCGGGCCGCCACGATGCGATGCGCACGCCAGCGCAGTGCGGCCCACGCGTGCGCGCGGCCTAGCCAGCCAACAGCCCTGCGACGAGGGAAGACCCGTGCGCGATGGCAATTATGCACGGACACCCCCGAAGTACTATGTATTCACAGCGAGCTCTAGGACACTATTCCACCAGTCTATGGTTTTACAGCTGCACCCTCCTCTTTCTCCTTCTTTACCGCGGCGAAGTCCCTCGGCACCCGTGCGCGCACTGGCGCGATGGCGCGGGCACCAGGCGGTCATGCCGGCATCACCCGAGCCTCTACTACCTAACTAAGGGGCCGATGATTACCTTAGGGACAAAGCGCAGTGACTGGACGCTCCTCGGTGAACAGGGACTCTATGTCAAGCCCCCTCCCTGGCGGTGGTCCCTTCCCTACGATGGCGGGCACATTCCCATGAGTGTTAGCGAAGACGGAGCAAGCAACTAAGCTAGAGAGCTCAAGGGACTACCCACGGATACCTTTGTGTTGATGGTACGGCCGGAGACGACCCGAACCAAGCTAGCCACGTGCGCACCGACGCCGCAGCAGCGCACGGCGATGACACGGCCGCGTTAGGGAAGGTTGGACTGCTGCAACACTATGACCGAGGTGCGTAGGATGCTTGGGAGGGTAAGGCGGGGCTGGTGGTGCACTAAATTGCCACGGTGTGCCTTGGTTGCGAGGATAGCCGACGGCGCAGGCCGTCTCGGTCTTATGGACTCAAAGGCACGGCGTTTCAAAATTGAAGCCTAGGACGGAGCTATAGGCAACGATGTGGGGTCAGTAGGACTACAGGCTACCTAGCGGAGTCAAGGACGAAGCCAATTGTAATAGGGCACTGCTACCACAACGAATTTGAAAGAGTCGTCCCGGTGGCCACGAAGACAGGGGAGGTCCTAGCATGGCTTGGCTTGGTCTGGTTGTGGACGTCAATGCAACATACAAGCACGCGCCACGATGGGGGACAGTGGGACGTGCCCCGAGTGACTGACCGCACGGCCGTAGCTGCAAGCCGATGAGGCATGGCACGATGTCACAGCGGGCAGCGCTAGACAAGAACGACATAGTGCGAGTGACGCAGAGGTGATGGGGGAGCAGATTGTCGTCCTTCGCGTGAGCAGCCTAGGTGAGTCAACGAAGCAGTGCCGTACGTGGCTGCTGGCGGCGTGTAGCACGGGACCCAGCACGCCTCCGGCCAAAGCAGGGAAGGGCATGGCACGACAGAGCATGGTCGACGGCCTGGGCGCAGTGCGTCAGCCACGGTGCTATGACCCGCGCGCGCCAACAAGTGCCAGCAGGCGGACAAGGCAGCCGCGCCAAGACCTAGCGCGCGGGTGCCTCAATGGTGGCAGCATGGATACGGCCAGCGCAGCGGCGCGCGCGTGTTAGGGCGAGCCAGCAACGACAGTGGCCGCAGTCAGTGCGCATGGCAGACGGTCGGCGTGCGGTGGCAGACGGTCGGCACGCGGTGGCAGATGGCCTAGGCACGCAGCGTAAGGCCGCGCGCGTGCACAGGCGTGGTGGTGGGGCATAGGTGGCGTGGCAGTGGGACTAGGCTAGCATGGCAGTGTGCTGGCAAGCCAGCAGCGGTGCCAAGGCCAGTGGTGACCGCGCCTAGAGCTCAGTCATGTGTCGTGCACGCTGTTTAAAGCAACTAGAAAGCTTGTACACGATGCTCCAAAGGCCAAACCAACTATTCGATACACAAGAGGGTATGTTGGGCTAGTCGATCAGAGTCCAGATATCGTACCACCTCCTAAGCCGATCGCTCTACAATTGTTGCCAAAGATGGCTTCGTCGACCTTTTTAAAACTTACGCAGAACGGACGTCGATTCGAACGATTTCGCAGTCGAATCCCAAATCCGGCCTATGGGATGTACTAGCGAGTTATCCTTGTCCTCGACTGCACATGCTTCATCACCAGTTCGCAAAATGCTCTATACATTTTTGTTCGACAAAATTCAATCAAGTGACACGACGCATATCATTGTTTCATGTTTTGCAAAAATGTTTCAAGTGTCTAACATTGATTTATAATTCGTGTTATACACAGATGCACATAAATATGATGCTCATGCGATGTTTAGCAAGAACATTACAATGTAACACCGAGGGTGTTACAAATCTACCCCCTAAAACAAAATCTCGACCCAAGATTTCGTGTGCCTAGTGTGAGAAAGAGACAGGGAATACATTTTGACACCGCACTAACTACCAGTGCCAGAGAGGAGATGGGGATAATGCTCCAACAAGTAACTCTTCTGCTCCTAGGTGGCTTCATCCTCATAATGGTTTTGCCATTGCACTTTGTAGAACTTTACCATACTATTTCAGGGTGACTCTTTCTTTCTCATCTAGGATTTTTACAGAGTGCTCCACATAAGTCAAGTCTGGCTGGAGAGGAAGTCCTTCAATTTCCACCTGCTTCCTCAGGGAACCCGTAAACATTTCTTCAGTTGTGATACATGGAACACATCATGTACTGCAGAGAGAATATCTAGGAAGTTGTAGACGGTAAGCAACTGGGTTACACCATTTCAAGATTCTGTATGGGCCCACATACCGGGGAGCTAGCTTACCATGGATACCCAACCGATGCACTCCCCTCATAGGAGACACCTTGAGGTACACATAATCCCCAACTTCAAATTCCAAAGGCCTTCTTCACTTGTCGGCATATGCTTTCTGCCGACTCTGAGCTACCTTCAAATGACTCCGAATAAGAATGACTTGCTCCCAAAGTATCCACGATCGCCCACTTCGACCCAGTTGAGTGGCATCCTACACTTCCTTCCATATAGAGCCTCAAAGGGTGCCATGCGAATGCTTTCTTGGTAGCTATTATTGTAAGAGAATTCTGCTAGCTTCAAGCAGGCCTCCCACTTCTTAGGGAAAGAAATGGCATAGGCTCTCAACATATCTTCAAGCACTTGATTTACCCTCTCGGTTTGGCTGTTAGTCTAGAGGTGATAAGCTGAGCTACGGAGGAGACTTGTCCCAAGACACTCCTGGAGTTGTTCCTAGAAGCAAGAGATAAAAACTAATCCCCTATCAGAAATGATAGTCAGTGGAACTCCATGTAGAGTCACAATCCGATCTAGGTACAACTCGGCATACTGTCTGGTAGAGTATTTAGAATTTACTGGGAGGAAGTGAGCGGACTTAGTGAGGTGATCCACAATGACCCAAATAGAGTTATAACCCTTGGTTGTGCGGGGTAAACCCACAATGAAATCCATAGAGATATCTTCCCACTTCCAAACAGGAATGGGCAAGGGCTGCAAATATCCTAGGGGTACGTAGATGATCTGCCTTAACTCTACCACACAGTGTCACATTCGACTGACATACCAGGTGATGTCCTGCTTCATGTTGGACCACCAGTACAAGTGACGTAGATCGTGATACATCTTGTTACTACTAGATGAATAGACAGTTTAGAATGGTGAGCTTCATTCAAAATTTTTCTTTTAGCTCTTCATTGGATGGAACCACCAGTCTATCCTTGTATCTCACTGACCCCTTGCTCATCAATGCTAAAGTGAGGGACATGACCTTCGGCCATCAATTTTCTGATGTGAGGAATCTCTTCGGGGTCTTCCTTCTGTTCCTGAAATAATCTGCTCCAGCAATTCTAAGGTCAATGCAATATGAGCTAGCACCTCTGTGTGGTTGAGACAAAGGTATTTCCTCAATCTGAATGTGACTTATGGACTCAAGGCATCTGCTACAACATTGGCCTTTCCTGGGTGATAATGGACTTCCAAATTATAATCCTTTATAAACTCTAACCATCTCCTTTGCCTCATGTTCAACTCAGACTGAGTAAAAATATACTTGAGGCTCTTGTGATCAGTGAAAATATGTACTTTGTTGCCCAATAGATAGTGCCTCCTAAATCTTTAGAGCATGGACCACAGCGGCCAGCTCTAAGTCATGAGTGGGGTAATTCACCTCATGCTTCTTTAGTTGGCGCGAAGCATAAGCTATCACACGCCCATCTTGCATAAAGCACACACCCCAACCTAGTTTTCGAGGCATCACAGTATACATCAAAGGGCCTATCAATATCTAGGTTGAGCCAACACAGGAGCATGTGGTCAAAAAAAGTCTTAGAGATTGAAAAGCTTCTTCACAAGCTAGGACCCCAATCAAATTTAGCTTCTTTCTAGAGCAGCTTGGTCATGGGCTAGGCTATCTTAGGAGAAATCAGGAATGAAAATGCCGATAGTACCCTAGCTAGACCTAGGAACTGATGAATCTGATGCATAGACTTGGGAGACTTCCTAACCCAATACATCTTGCACCTTGCTGGGATCTACAGAAACGCCTTCAGGTGTCAACACATGCCCCAAAAACTGCACTCGATCTAACCAAAACTCACACTTGATGAATTTAGCATACAGTTGTGCTCCCTTAGTCAAGTCAGTACTATCTGGAGGTGTCAGGGCATGCTCTTCATCATCCTTGGAATAGATCAGGATGTCATCAATGAAAAATCACCACAAACTTATCCAGCTCCGGCATGAAAACTGAATTCATCAGGTACATGAAGAAGGCAGGAGCATTGGTGAGACCAAACGACATCACTAGGTATTCATACAAGCCCATACCTAGTAGAGAAAGATTGTCTTTGTTATATCATGTGGCCTGATCTTGATCTGATGATAGCTTGATCGGAGATCAATCTTTGAGAACACCTTAGCACTAGCTAATTGGTCAAACAAGGTATCTATGTGGGGTAAGGGATACTTGTTCTTAATTGTTACTGTATTAAGGGGGTGGTAATCCACACACATCTGCAAGGTACCATCCTTCTTCTTCACAAAAATGGCTGGGCAACCCATGGTGAAGAACTCAGGACGGATGAAACCTTTGTCCTATCAACTCTTCTAGTTGCTTCTTCATTTCTACTAGTTCTCTTAGAGCCATGTGGTATGGGCGTCTAGAGATAGGAGCAGTACCGGGCTCTAGCTCAATGGAGAATTCTACCTCACTGGTCCTGGTGGCAACCTAGGAAGATCTTTAGGGAAAACATCCGGGAACTCACATACTACTAGGAATGGAGGTAAGATCAGGAGCAGCTTCAGCATGGGCAGGAATAGGTAAGACTAGTTTTGAGGGTACAATAAGAGACATCCTATCCTCAGAAGAAGGAAGCCGTAACCCCACACTTCTCGTCTGCATATCCAATACTACCCCATACACCCGCAACCAGTTTATTCCAAGAATAGCATCAATGCCTTGCCCAGGCATGACCATGAATTGTAGGCGGTAAGTGTGGGTGGCTAATACCAAACTTATTGTATCCATGTAGGTATTGATGAACAATTGTGAACCCGCAGTACGGATCTTATACGCATACGGTATAGCCATAAGTGATAAGTTGTGCTGCTTTACAAACCCCATGCTCAAAAAGGAATATGATGCACCAGAATCGAACAACACCAAAGCTAGATGGGAGTCGATGGTAAACATACCAGCCATCCTCGGCTCCTGCTGCAACACCTGCACAGCATCTGTGAAGTGCACCTGGCCGGATCTGCTGGGCACTTTCTTCTTGATGATGGTCCTCTTGACAAGCCTAGAATTTACGGACGGTTGAGCTGACTGAGCTGGTTGGTTCTGGGGGCAGGCCCAGGCATAGTGGCTATCTTTGCCACACTTGAAACAAGCACCTAGCTTGTTCCTAAACCCCTAACGAGGTGGGACCTACTGTCCTAGAGACTGCTAAGGCTGCACCTGCTGTGGAGGTGCGCGGTACTGTGTAGAGGAAGCTTGCGAAGTCTGCTAGGGGTTGCCAGAACAAAGGCCCACCGGATGGTTGATAGGGCCCCGTCGGACAACCTGTATCTTCTATGTGTGAGGGTGGCTAGAGGACCTAGCTATCACCCGCTTCCTCTTCCAATCAGCCTAAGACTCCCGCTAAAAACCCTCAATAGCAATGGTGGTGTTCATCAGAGCCCCAAAGGTCTGATAGTTCACCGTGTAGAGCTTTTCTGAAGGAGGGGAGCTAGACCACGAAAGAAGCATTCTCTCTTCCTGTCATCAGTTCCCACCTGACTGCCAGCATACTGAGCGAAGTGATTAAACTTGTTCACATGTTCCATCACTGTCCTATTCCCCTGGCGTAGCTCTAGGAACTCGGTCACCTTCTGGTTGATGACACCAGCAGGGATGAAGAACTCTCGGAAAGCAGTAGTGAATTCCTGCTAGGTTGTTGGATGATCTGGCTACTCCATGGCCTAGAAGGTGTCCCACCAAGCACCTATGGCCCCCAAAAGCTATTGCGCTTCAAAGCGCACCTTCTGCTCGTCGGCCACTCCGAGGAGCCAAAACTTCTATTCCATAGTATGAAGCCAGTGCTCCACCTCCAAAGGCTCATCAGATGGGTGTGAAGGTGGGTGGGTGAGTCTTGAGGAAGTCTTGGTAGGAGGATGGTCCCTCAGGACGACGGGCACCACCCTCGTTCCCACTGTGACCCCCGTGGCCTCCGTGGGCGAGGCCCGCGATAGCCTGTGCCATAATGTCCATGGCACAAGCTGTTTCCTAATGAGTAGCAGCTGACTCCTGGCGAGCAACCAACAGCTCCGCCATTATCGCTGTGGGAGTCATCGGTGGAGGTGGTGGCGGCGGTGGGAAAGGATGAGGAGCCTAGAGGTGGAACCTCCTGACCTCCCCCAGTTGCCACGCTCAATGGCCCGGCCACTATCACCCTAGCCCTCATGAGCCACCCTAGAACTGGTGCTCCCATGTCCAGACCTTAGACTCATCTGTAAGGGAGATGAAACCATCCATTAGAACACCTTCACTGGATCAGAAGCAAGGAATTAGGGGGATGATAGCACATTTATTAAAGCATTATGTTAGTTATCCCTATCAATTTACTAATTCTGTTATATGTGAAGGGGGATTTTAGTTGAAGTAAGATGCTATTATCATGATGCATGCTTCGACCTATACGTTCACTCAAGCCGGAATATAGCGACATTCATAAAATTTTCGGCACATCGCACACTCACTTTCCGCGATACTAAGCGATTTCTTATGTAACGTAAGTCAGTGTACCTACAGAAAATTGATTAGATAAAACTAGTGCCGCTATCCTAGATAGACCATATTGCTAGGGCTTATACTTATTTACCTAATATAATCGCATCCTACTTTTCGCAAAACTTTTGTTGGTCAAATTTTTAAGTTTTTGAAAAGGGTGATGAACTCATAACCATTATTGGCTCTGGTACTAACTATGGCAGAACCACCCGAAATAGCATACTTACGGAGGCGCTTGTCTTCTATCAAACACTAAGCACCCCAGAAGCAGGCTATAGCGAGCGGTGTCCTATCGGGCACACCCCGAGGGAGAACCCAAAAGATCCACATTTTTCCCGAGGATCCAATAATGAGAATGAGTTACAATACCAGTTCATTTCATACATCTGAGTTTCTTAAAAAGTACATTATTACAATACCAAATACCAGAGTGCGGAATAATAACAGTGAAATTTTAAAAAAATAACAACTAGGCGATAAGGGCGAGGATTCCGTCTGAGCCAACCAGAAGGATCCTCCACACAAAGTTACTCTTCAAGCATCACCTGCAACAGGGGTAAATAAACCCTAAGTACACAATGTACTCAGCAAGACTTATCCGACTATTGAGAATAATTTCTCGACTCCAAAGAATATGATAGGCTTTATGGTTTGCTGATTTTCTTTAGCAGAAAGCAACGCTAATAGTGAGTCCTTATTTATGTCTTATTATAAGCCATTTTAAATTATCATCTAGCTAGTCTATATAAGCACATGTTCTACTTTCAAGCAAGAGTTGAGCAATTAGTTCCATGTCTTCTCCTTTCAACTTTTCAGTTCTTACTACGATGCTAGAGTTAAGACAAGTCGTACCGACTCGGACAGCGATTTGTGAACCAATGTGCCCTAGCTAGGGTGCCCTAAAACACACGCCCTGCTTGTACCCCAGGACACAAGCAGGACTAACCCATCCCTCTCCTGTCCTGGGTGTCCAGGTCCCCATCCAAACTTGGACTTCAAGCCCCCACACCTGAAGTCCCGGACTCATGTGTGGTGCAAGGACATCCACCATCCCCGCCTCCAATTCAGTCGGTCCTAGAAAGAACCGGATCCGTGATAAGAGAGCAACAAGTCTTCCCTACGCCCATACCCAAGTATGCGCTCAGGACAATAGATCTGTGACTTACCTAACATCTATTGCAACGACCAGTCCTTAATCGACACGGACAGGGAAAAAGTGTAACCAAGTCATGCCCTGTTGGCCACAGGACACAACCCCTTACACCCATCAGTACCCAAACTATATCCCTGTCCGGTCACCATTTTCCTTTCCACCATTTTATCATGAGTGTTCATATTTTATCACCTATTTGCGAGTAACGCCAGGTTACTCACGCTACCGATATCCTGAGCATAGCAGCTACTCGACCTGTACTAGTAGGACTCACGGGTAGATATATTTATGCAGGTAGTTTTCATAAAATACCTATAACTTAAATGCACATCATATATATATATTAAGGGATCAAAAAAATATGGATTATGCTCCAAGGCTTGCCTTGGGCAGGCGCCGGGGCAGCAGGGTCAGCGCCAACAGGCTCCTGGCTTCCTCCTGCATAAGGATCTCCTCCTCGTACTCCTTGATCACCTCGTCGTACTTCGGCTCGCCGATGGGCACGAAGTCTACCAGTTCGTGATCTACATAAATAATGATGCAACGTTTAATAATACGGCAACAGAAATTCTTAAAATAAAAGTACATCGATTAAACTACTAAGTGAGGTCTACCCA
Organism: Miscanthus floridulus; assembly: GCF_019320115.1. Classification (NCBI taxonomy): domain Eukaryota; kingdom Viridiplantae; phylum Streptophyta; class Magnoliopsida; order Poales; family Poaceae; genus Miscanthus; species Miscanthus floridulus. The sequence continues at coordinate 2,120 of NW_027096791.1, read as the reverse complement.
CTAAAGGACTAAGCTACATACCATCACCACTAACAAGTATGAAACATGACATTCATTCTTATAGCAACTACAGGTATTCTTACTCCTAATGCTAATTTACGCAATATATGATAAAGCAAAGGTAATAGCTACTCTATCTAACAACTCATTCTAAGGCTACAAAATTTACAGCAAGTATATAATGGCCTAGGGAACCTACTGTAAAATTTTATGTCGATAGCTATCACCAATTTTCCATAAATATTCCTACAAATATGAATCTACATAATACCAAACTTTCTAATTAGAATTTACGAGCCTATCATCATAACAGCTAACTATGAACTAACTACACTAACAGATAGATGGTATTTTTGTGAACCTAACAAAATTAGTCTTGCTATTTTTGGACAACTACGCAATTTACTATTTTTATCAAAGTTCAATTCATAACTAAAATAAATAAACATTTCTAATTTACTAGAATTTAAGGAAACTGAATCCCACCCCTCGGCCCAACTTGCGCTTGGCTCGGCCCGCCACGGCGCGATGCGCATGCCAGCGTAGCGTGGCCCACACGCGCGCACGGCCTAGCCGGCCAACGGCCCGCGACTGAGGGAACACCCCGTGCGATGGCAATTATGCATGGACACCCCCAAAGTACTATGTATTCATAGCGAGCTCTAGGACACTATTCCACCAGTCTATGGTTTTACAGCTGCACCCTCCCCTTTCTCCTTCTTTACCACGGCGAAGTCCCCCGGCACCCGTGCGTGCACTGGCGCGACGGCGCGGGCACCGGGCAATCACGCTAGCGTCACCTGAGCCTCTACTACCTAACTAAGGGGCCGATGATTACCTTGGAGACAAAGCACAGCGACTGGAGGCTCCTCAGCAAATAGGGACTCCATGTCGAGCCCCCTCCCCGGCGGTGGTCCCTTCCCTGCGATGGTGGGCGCGTTCCCATGAGTGACAGCGAAGACGGAGCAAGCAACTAAGCTAGAGAGCTCAAGGGACTACCCACGGATACCTTCGCGTTGATGGTACAACCAAAGACGGCCCGAACCGAGCAGGCCGCGTGAGCACCGATGCCGTAGCGGCGCACGGTGATGACACAGCCGCATCAGGGAAGGTTGGACTGCTGCAACACTATGACCAAGGTGCGCAGGATGCTCGGGAGGGTAAGGCGGGGCTGGTGGTGCACTAAATTGCCATGGGGTGCCTTGGTTGTGAGGATAGCCGATGGTGTAGGCCGTCCTAATCTTATGGACTTGAAGGCACGACGTTTCAAAATTGAAGCCTAGGACGGAGCTACAAGTAGCAATGTGGGGTCGGTAGGACTGCAGGCTACCTAGCGGAGTTGAGGACGAAGCCAATTGTAATATGGCACTGCTACCACGGCGAATTTGAAAGAGTCGTCCCAACGGCCATGGAGACAGGGGAGGTCCTAGCGTGGCTTGGCTCGGTCCGACTGTGGACATCAATGCAACAGACAAGCACGCGCCACAATGGGGGACAGTGGGACGTGCCCCGGGCGACTGACTGCACGGCCGCAGTTGCAAGCCGACGAGGCACGGCACGGCGTCGCAGCGGGCAGCGCTAGACAAGAACAACACAGTGCGAGTGACACGGAGGTGATGGGGGAGCAGGCTGTCATCCTTCGCGTGAGCAGCCAAGGCGAGTCAACGAAGCAGTGCCGTGCATGGCTGCTGGTGGCATGTAGCGCGGGACCCGACGCACCTCCGGCCAAAGCAGGGCAGGGCATGGCATGGCAGAGCGTGGTCGGTGGCCTGAGCGCAACACGTTAGCCACAGTGCTGTGACCCATGCGCGCCAACAAGTGCCAGCAGGCAGACAAGGCAGCCGTGCCAAAACCCAGCGCGTGGGTGCCTCGACGGTGGCAGCGCGGATGCAGCCAGTGCAGCAGCGTGTGCGCGTTAGGGCAAGCCAGCAGCAGCGGTGGCCACGGTTAGCGCATGTGGAAAACGGTCAGCGCGCGGTGGCAAACGGTCAGCGCGTGCTGGCAGACAGCCTAGGCACGCAGCGCAAGGCCGTGTGCGTGCACAGGCATGGCGGTGGGGCACAAGCGGCATGTCAGCGGGACCAGGCCAACACGGCAGTGCGCTGGCAAGCTAGCAGCGG
>NW_027096790.1:32032-55250 GCF_019320115.1 Miscanthus floridulus | reverse complement strand
TCATGTGGAATCTCATTCGGTCCGTTTGGAGATGGTGTTAGTGTTGATGGCAGATAGGTGCACGGTTTGCGCTAAACATACCATCGGCTCAGATATCGTTTTGGACGCACCCGATGCAACTCCTAGGTGACGTGGGTCTTGTGGAATCTCATTCGGTCTGTTCGAAGATGGTGTTAGTGTTGATGTAAGATAATTGCACAGTTTGTGCTAAATGTACCGTAGGCTCAAAAATCGTTTTGGACGCACTCGATGGAACTCCTTGGTGACATCGGTCATGTGGAATCTCATTCGGTCCGTTTGGAGATGGTGTTAGTGTTGATGTAAGATAGGTGCACGGTTTGCACTAAACATACCATAGGCTCAGATATCGTTTTGGACGCACCCAATGGAACTCCTAGGTGACGTGGGTCATGTGGAATCTCGTTCGATCCGTTTGGAGATGGTGTTAGTGTTGATGTAAGATAGGTGCATGGTTTGCGCTAAACATGCCATAGGCTCAGATATCGTTTTGGACGCACCCGATAGAACTCCTAGGTGACGTAGGTCATATGGAGTCTCGTTCGGTCCGTTTGGAGATGGTGTTAGTGTTGACGTAAGATTGGTGCACGATTTGCGCTAAACGTACCAAAGGCTCAAATATCATTTTGGACGCACCTGATGCAACTCCTAGGTGACATGGGTCATGTGGAATCTCGTTCGGTGCAATTGGAGATGGTGTTAGTGTTGATGTAAGATAGGTGCACGGTTTGCACTAAACGTAACATAGGCTCAGATATCATTTTGGATGCACCCGATGGAACTCCTAGGTGACATAGGTCATGTGGAATCTCATTCGGTCCATTTGGAGATGGTGTTAGTGTTGATGTAAGATTGGTGCACGGTTTGCGCTAAACATACCATCAGCTCAAATATTGTTTTGGACGCACCCAATGCAACTCCTACGTGACGTGGGGCTTATGGAATCTCGTTCGGTCTATTTGGAGATGGTGTTAGTGTTGACGTAAGATAGGTGCACGGTTTGCGCTAAACGTACCATAGGCTCAAATATCATTTTGGACGCACCAGATGCAACTCCTAGGTGACGTGGGTCATGTGGAATCTCGTTCGGTCCATTTGGAGATGGTGTTAGTGTTGATGTAAGATAGGTGCATGGTTTGTGCTAAACGAACCATAGGTTCATATATCATTTTGGACGCACCCGATGGAACTCCTAGGTGACGTGGGTCATGTGGAATCTCGTTTGGTTCGGTTGGAGATGGTGTTAGTGTTGACGTAAGATAGGTGCACGGTTTGCGCTAAACGTACAACATGCTCAAATATCATTTTGGACGCACCCGATGGAACTCCTAGGTGACGTGGGTCAATGGGAATCTTGTTCGGTCCATTTGGAGATGGTGTCAGTGTTGACGTAAGATAGGTGCACGATTTGCGCTAAACGCACCATATGCTCAGATATCATTTTGGACACACTCGATGCAACTCCTATGTGACGTGGGTCATGTGGAATCTCATTCGGTCTGTTCGGAGATGGTGTTAGTGTTGATGTAAGATAATTGCACAGTTTGTGCTAAACGTACCGTAGGCTCAAAAATCGTTTTGGAGACACTCGATGGAACTCCTAGGAGACGTGGGTTATGTGGAATCTCGTTCGGTCTATTTCAAGATGGTGTTAGTGATGATGTAAGATAGGTGCACGGTTTGCGCTAAACTGACCATAGGTTCAAATATCGTTTTGGATGCACCCGATGGAACTCCTAGGTAACGTTGGTCATGTGGAATCTCGTTCGGTCCGTTTGGAGATGGTGTAAGTGTTGGAGTAAGATAGGTGCATGGTTTGCGCTAAACGTACCATAGGCTCTAATATCGTTTTGGACGCACCCGATGCAAGTCCTAGGTGACGTGGGTCTTGTGGAATCTCGTTCGGTCTGTTTGGAAATGGTGTTAGTGTTGATGTAAGATAATTGCACAGTTTGTGATAAACGTACGGTAGGCTCTGATATTGTTTTGGACGCACCCGATGGAACTCCTTGGTGACATCGGTCATGTGGAATCTCATTCGGTCCGTTTGGAGATGGTGTCAGTGTTGATGTAAGATAGGTGCACGGTTTGCACTAAACGTACCATAGGCTCAGATATCGTTTTGGACGCACCCGATGGAACTCCTAGGTGACGTGGGTCATGTGGAATCTCGTTCGATCCGTTTGGAGATGGTGTTAGTGTTGATGTAAGATAGGTGCACGGTTTGCGCTACACATACCATAGGCTCAGATATCGTTTTGGACGCACCCGATAGAACTCCTAGGTGACGTGGGTCATGTGGAATCTCATTCGGTCCGTTTGGAGATGGTGTTAGTGTTGATGGCAGATAGGTGCACGGTTTGCGCTAAACATACCATCGGCTCAGATATCGTTTTGGACGCACCCGATGCAACTCCTATGTGACGTGGGCCTTGTGGAATCTCGTTCGGTCCGTTTGGAGATGGTGTTAGTGTTGACGTAAGATAGGTGCACAGTTTGCGCTAAACGTACCATAGGCTCAAATATCATTTTGGACGCACGTGATGCAACTCCTAGGTGACGTGGGTCATGTGGAATCTCGTTCGGTCCATTTGGAGATGGTGTTAGTGTTGATGTAAGATAGGTGCACGGTTTGCGCTAAACAAACCATAGGTTCAAATATCGTTTTGGGCGCACCTGATGGAACTCCTAGGTGACGTGGGTCATGTGGAATCTTGTTCGTTTCGTTTGGAGATGGTGTTAGTGTTGAAGTATGATAGGTGCATAGTTTGCGCTAAACGTACCATATGCTCAGATATCGTTTTGGACACACCCGATGCAACTCCTATGTGACCTGGGTCATGTGGAATCTCGTTCGGTCCATTTGGAGATGGTATTAGTGTTGACGTAAGATAGGTGCATGATTTGCGCTAAATGTACCATATGCTCAGATATCGTTTTGGACACACCCAATGCAACTCCTAGGAGACATGGGTTATGTGGAATCTCGCTCAGTCCATTTCAAGATGGTGTTATTGTTGATGTAAGATAGGTGCACGGTTTGCGCTAAACTGTACCATAGGCTCAAATATCATTTTGGACGCACCCGATGGAACTCCTAGGTGACAGTCGGTCATGTGGAATCTCGTTCGGTCCGTTTGGAGATGGTGTTAGTGTTGATGTAAGATAGGTGCACGGTTTGCGCTAAACGTACCATAGGCTCAATATCATTTTGGACGCACCCGATGCAACTCCTAGGTGACGTGGGTCATTGTGGAATCTCGTTCGGTCCGTTTGGAGATGGTGTTAGTGTTGATGTAAGATAGGTGCACGGTTTGCGCTAAACGTACCATAGGCTCAGATATCAGTTTTGGACGCACCCGATGGAACTCCTAGGTGACAGTGGTCATGTGGAATCTCGTTCGGTCCGTTTGGAGATGGTGTTAGTGTTGATGTAAGATAGGTGCACGGTTTGCACTAAACGTACCATAGGCTCAAATATCAGTTTTGGACGCACCCGATGGAACTCCTAGGTGACGTGGGTCATGTGGAATCTCGTTCGATCCGTTTGGAGATGGTGTTAGTGTAGATGTAAGATAGGTGCACGGTTTGCGCTACACGTACCATAGGCTCAGATATCGTTTTGGACGCACCCGATAGAACTCCTAGGTGACATGGGTCTTGTGGAATCTCATTCGGTCTGTTCGAAGATGGTGTTAGCGTTGATGTAAGATAATTGCACAGTTTGTGCTAAACGTACCGTAGGCTCAAAAATCGTTTTGGACGCACTCAATGGAACTCCTTGGTGACATCGATCATGTGGAATCATGTTCGGTCCGTTTGGAGATGGTGTTAGTGTTGATGTAAGATAGGTGCACGGTTTGCACTAAACATACCATAGGCTCAGATATCGTTTTGGACGCACCCGATGGAACTCCTAGGTGACGTGGGTCATGTGGAATCTCGTTCGATCCATTTGGAGATGGTGTTAGTGTTGATGTAAGATAGGTGCATGGTTTGCGCTAAACATGCCATAGGCTCAGATATCGTTTTGGATGCACCCGATAGAACTCCTGGGTGACGTAGGTCATATGGAGTCTCGTTTGGTCCGTTTGGAGATGGTGTTAGTGTTGACGTAAGATTGGTGCACGGTTTTGCGCTAAACGTACCATAGGCTCAAATATCGTTTTGGACGCACCTGATGCAACTCCTAGGTGACGTGGGTCATGTGGAATCTCGTTCGGTGCATTTGGAGATGGTGTTAGTGTTGATGTAAGATAGGTGCATGGTTTGCACTAAACGTAACATAGGCTCCGATATCGTTTTGGACGCACCCGATGGAACTCCTAGGTGACATAGGTCATGTGGAATCTCATTCGGTCCATTTGGAGATGGTGTTAGTGTTGATGTAAGATTGGTGCACGGTTTGCGCTAAACATACCGTCAGCTCAAATATTGTTTTGGACGCACCCGATGCAACTCCTACGTGACGTGGGTCTTGTGGAATCTCGTTCGGTCTATTTGGAGATGGTGTTAGTGTTGACGTAAGATAGGTGCACGGTTTGCGCTAAACGTACCATAGGCTCAAATATCATTTTGGACGCACCAGATGCAACTCCTAGGTGACGTGGGTCATGTGGAATCTCGTTCGGTCCATTTGGTGATGGTGTTAGTGTTGATGTAAGATAGGTGCATGGTTTGCGCTAAACAAACCATAGGTTCAAATATCATTTTGGATGCACCCAATGGAACTCCTAGGTGACGTGGGTCATGTGGAATCTCGTTCGGTTCGGTTGGAGATGGTGTTAGTGTTGACGTAAGATAGGTGCACGGTTTGCGCTAAACGTACCACATGCTCAAATATCATTTTGGACGTACCCAATGGAACTCCTAGGTGACGTGGGTCAAATGGAATCTTGTTCGGTCCATTTGGAGATGGTGTCAGTGTTGACGTAAGATAGGTGCACGATTTGCGCTAAACGCACCATATGCTCAGATATCATTTTGGACACACCCGATGCAACTCCTATGTGACGTGGGTCATGTGGAATCTCATTCGGTCTGTTCGGAGATGGTGTTAGTGTTGATGTAAGATAATTGCACAGTTTGTGCTAAACGTACCGTAGGCTCAAAAATCGTTTTGGACACACTCGATGGAACTCCTAGGAGACGTGGGTTATGTGGAATCTCGTTCGGTCCATTTCAAGATGGTGTTAGTGTTGATGTAAGATAGGTGCACGGTTTGCGCTAAACTGACCATAGGTTCAAATATCGTTTTGGATGCACCCGATGGAACTCCTAGGTAACGTCGGTCATGTGGAATCTCGTTCGGTCCATTTGGAGATGGTGTAAGTGTTGGAGTAAGATAGGTGCATGGTTTGCGCTAAACGTACCATAGGCTCTAATATCGTTTTGGACGCACCCGATGCAAGTCCTAGGTGACGTGGGTCTTGTGGAATATCGTTCGGTCTGTTTCGAGATGGTGTTAGTGTTGATGTAAGATAATTGCACAGTTTGTGATAAACGTACGGTAGGCTCCGATATTGTTTTGGACGCACCCGATGGAACTCCTTGGTGACATTGGTCATGTGGAATCTCATTCGCTCCGTTTGGAGATGGTGTTAGTGTTGATGTAAGATAGGTGCACGGTTTGCACTAAATGAACCATAGGTTCAAATATCGTTTTGGACGCACCCGATGGAACTCCTAGGTGACGTGGGTCATGTGGAATCTCGTTCATTTCATTTGGAGATGGTGTGAGTGTTGATGTAAGATAGGTGCACGGTTTGCGCTAAACGTACCATAGGCTCAGATATCGTTTTGGACGCACTCGATGCAACTCCTACGTGACGTGGGTCTTATGGAATCTCGTTCGGTCCGTTTGGAGATGGTGTCAGTGTTGATGTAAGATAGGTGCACGGTTTGCACTAAACGTACCATAGGCTCAGATATCGTTTTGGACGCACCCGATGGAACTCCTAGGTGACGTGGGTCATGTGGAATCTCGTTCGATCCGTTTGGAGATGGTGTTAGTGTAGATGTAAGATAGGTGCACGGTTTGCGCTAAACATACCATCGGCTCAGATATCGTTTTGGACGCACCCGATGCAACTCCTAGGTGACGTGGGTCTTGTGGAATCTCATTCGGTCTGTTCGGAGATGGTGTTAGTGTTGATGTAAGATAATTGCACAGTTTGTGCTAAACGTACCGTAGGCTCAAGAATCATTTTGGACGCACTCGATGGAACTCCTTGGTGACATCGGTCATGTGGAATCTCGTTCGGTCCGTTTGGAGATGGTGTTAGTGTTGATAGTAAGATAGGTGCACGGTTTGCACTAAATGTACCATAGGCTCAGATATCGTTTTGGACGCACCCGATGGAACTCCTAGGTGACGTGGGTCATGTGGTAATCTCGTTCGATCCGTTTGGAGATGGTGTTAGTGTTGATGTAACATAGGTGCATGGTTTGCGCTAAACATGCCATAGGCTCAGATATTGTTTGGACGCACCCTGATAGAACTCCTAGGTGACGTGGGTCATATGGAATCTCGTTCGGTCCATTTGGAGATGGTGTTAGTGTTGACGTAAGATTGGTGCACGGTTTGCGCTAAACGTACCATATGCTCAAATATCGTTTTGGACGCACCTGATGCAACTCGTAGGTGACGTGGGTCATGTGGAATCTCGTTCAGTCCATTTGGAGATGGTGTTAGTGTTGATGTAAGATATGTGCACGGTTTGCACTAAATGAACCATAGGTTCAAATATCGTTTTGGACGCACCCGATGGAACTCCTAGGTGACGTGGGTCATGTGGAATCTCGTTCGTTTCATTTGGAGATGGTGTGAGTGTTGATGTAAGATAGGTGCACGGTTTGCGCTAAACGTACCATAGGCTCAGATATCATTTTGGACGCACTCGATGCAACTCCTACGTGACGTGGGTCTTATGGAATCTCGTTCGGTCCGTTTGGAGATGGTGTCAGTGTTGATGTAAGATAGGTGCACGGTTTGCACTAAACATACCATAGGCTCAGATATCGTTTTGGACGCACCCGATGGAACTCCTAGGTGACGTGGGTCATGTGGAATCTCGTTCGATCCGTTTGGAGATGGTGTTAGTGTTGATGTAAGATAGGTGCACGGTTTGCGCTACACATACCATAGGCTCAGATATCATTTTGGACGCACCCGATAGAACTCCTAGGTGACGTGGGTCATGTGGAATCTCATTCGGTCCGTTTGGAGATGGTGTTAGTGTTGATGGCAGATAGGTGCACGGTTTGCGCTAAACATACCATCGGCTCAGATATCGTTTTGCACGCACCCGATGCAACTCCTACGTGACGTGGGCCTTGTGGAATCTCGTTCGGTCCATTTGGAGATGGTGTTAGTGTTGACGTAAGATAGGTGCACAGTTTGCGCTAAACGTACCATAGGCTCAAATATCATTTTGGACGCACCTGATGCAACTCCTAGGTGATGTGGGTCATGTGGAATCTCGTTCGGTCCATTTAGAGATGGTGTTAGTGTTGATGTATGATAGGTGCACGGTTTGCGCTAAACAAACCATAGGTTCAAATATTGTTTTGGACGCACCCGATGGAACTCCTAGGTGACGTGGGTCATGTGGAATCTCGTTCGGTCCGTTTGGAGATGGTGTTAGTGTTGATGTAAGATAGGTGCACGGTTTGCGCTAAACGTACCATAGGCTCAGATATCATTTTGGACGCACCCGATGGAACTCCTAGGTGACGTGGGTCATGTGGAATCTCGTTCGGTCCGTTTGGAGATGGTGTTAGTGTTGATGTAAGATAGGTGCACGGTTTGCGCTAAACGTACCATAGGCTCAGATATCGTTTTGGACGCACCCGATGGAACTCCTAGGTGACGTGGGTCATGTGGAATCTCGTTCGGTCCATTTGGAGATGGTGTTAGTGTTGACTGTAAGATAGGTGCACGGTTTGCGCTAAACGTACCATAGGCTCAATATCATTTTGGACGCACCCGATGCAACTCCTAGGTGACGTGGGTCATGTGGAATCTCGTTCGGTCCATTTGGAGATGGTGTTAGTGTTGATGTAAGATAGGTGCACGGTTTGCGCTAAACTGACCATAGGTTCAAATATCATTTTGGATGCACCCGATGGAACTCCTAGGTAACGTCGGTCATGTGGAATCTTGTTCGGTCCGTTTGGAGATGGTGTAAGTGTTGGAGTAAGATAGGTGCATGGTTTGCGCTAAATGTACCATAGGCTGTAATATCGTTTTGGACGCACCCGATGCAAGTCCTAGGTGACGTGGGTCTTGTGGAATCTCGTTCGGTCTGTTTGGATATGGTGTTAGTGTTGATGTAAGATAGGTGCATGATTTGCGCTAAATGAACCATAGGTTCAAATATCATTTTGGACGCACCCGATGGAACTCCTAGGTGACGTGGGTCATGTGGAATCTCGTTCGGTTCGTTTGGAGATGGTGTTAGTGTTGACGTAAGATAGGTGCACGGTTTGCGCTAAACGTACCATATGCTCAAATATCATTTTGGACGCACCCGATGGAACACCTAGGTGACGTGGGTCAAGTGGAATCTCGTTCGGTCCATTTGGAGATGGTGTTAGTGTTGACGTAAGATTGGTGCACGGTTTGCGCTAAACGCACCATTTGCTCAGATATCATTTTGGACACACCCGATGCAACTCCTAGGTGACGTGGGTCTTGTGGAATCTCATTCGGTCTGTTCGGAGATGGTGTTTGTGTTGATGTAAGATAATTGCACAGTTTGTGCTAAACGTACCGTAGGCTCAAAATCATTTTGGACACACTCAATGGAACTCCTTGGTGACATCGGTCATGTGGAATCTCGTTCGGTCCGTTTGGAGATGGTGTTAGTGTTGATGTAAGATAGGTGCAGGGTTTGCACTAAACGTACCATAGGCTCAGATATCGTTTTGGACGCACCCGATGGAACTCCTAGGTGACATGCCTCATGTGGAATCTCATTCGGTCCGTTTGGAGATGGTGTTAGTGTTGATGTAAGATAGGTGCACGGTTTGCGCTAAACGAACCATAGGTTCAAATATCGTTTTGGACGCTCCCCATGGAACTCCTAGGTGACGTGGGTCATGTGGAATCTCGTTCGGTTCATTTGGAGATGGTGTTAGTGTTTACGTAAGATAGGTGCATGATTTGCGCTAAACGTACCATACGATAAGATATCGTTTTGGACACACCCAATGCAACTCCTAGGTGACGTGGGTCTTGTGGAATCTCATTCGGTCTGTTCAGAGATGGTGTTAGTGTTGATGTAAGATAATTGCACAGTTTGTGCTAAACGTACCGTAGGCTCAAAAATCATTTTGGACACACTCGATGGAACTTCTTGGTGACATCGGTCATGTGGAATCTCGTTCGGTCCGTTTGGAGATGGTGTTAGTGTTGATGTAAGATAGGTGCACGGTTTGCACTAAACGTACCATAGGCTCAGATATCGTTTTGGACGCACCTGATGGAACTCCTAGGTGACGTGGCTCATGTGGAATCTCGTTCGATCCGTTTGGAGATGGTGTTAGTGTTGATGTAAGATAGGTGCACAGTTTGCGCGAAACTTACCATAGGCTTAGATATCGTTTTGGACGCACCCGATAGAACTCCTAGGTGATGTGGGTCATGTGGAATCTCAGTTCTGTCCATTTGGAGATGGTGTTAGTGTTGATGTAAGATAGGTGCACGGTTTGCGCTAAACGAACCATAGGTTCAAATATCGTTTTGGACGCTACCCTGATGGAACTCCTAGGTGACGTGGGTCATGTGGAATCTCGTTCGGTTCAGTTTGGAGATGGTGTTAGTGTTGACGTAGATTAGGTGCACGGTTTGCTGCTAAACGTACCATAGGCTCAGATATCGTTTTGGACGCACCCGATGCAACTCCTAGGTGACGTGGGTCTTGTGGAATCTCGTTCGGTCTGTTCGGAGATGGTGTTAGTGTTGATGTAAGATAATTGCACGGTTTGTGCTAAACGTACCGTAGGCTCAAATATTGTTTTGGACGCACCTCGATGGAACTCCTTGGTGACATCGGTCATGTGGAATCTCGTTCGGTCTGTTTGGAGATGGTGTTAGTGTTGATGTAAGATAGGTGCATGGTTTGCAGTAAATGTACCATAGGCTCAGATATCGTTTTGGACGCACCCGATAGAACTCCTAGGTGACGTGGGTCATGTGGAATCTCCTTCGGTCCGTTTGGAGATGGTGTTAGTATTGATGTAAGATAGGTGCACGGTTTGCGCTAAACATACCATCGGCTTAGATATCATTTTGGACGCACCCGATGCAACTCCTACGTGGCGTGGGTCTTGTGGAATCACGTTCGGTCCGTTTGGAGATGATGTTAGTGTTGATGTAAGATAGGTGCACGGTTTGCGCTAAATGTACCATAGGCTCAAATATCATTTTGGACGCACCTGATGCAACTCCTAGGTGACGTGGGTCATGTGGAATCTCATTTGGTCCATTTGGAGATGGTGTTAGTGTTGATGTAAGATAGGTGCACGGTTTGCGCTAAACGAACCATAGGTTCAAATATCGTTTTGGACGCACCCGATGGAACTCCTTGGTGACGTGGGTCATGTGGAATCTCATTCGTTTCATTTGGAGATGGTGTGAGTGTTGACGTAAGATAGGTGCACGGTTTGCGCTAAACGTACCATAGGCTCAGATATCGTTTTGGACGCACTCGATGCAACTCCTACGTGACATGGGTCTTGTGGAATCTCGTTCGGTCCGTTTGGAGATGGTGTTAGTGTTGATGTAAGATAGGTGCACGGTTTGCACTAAACATACCATAGGCTCAGATATCATTTTGGATGCACCTAATGGAACTCCTAGGTGACGTGGGTCATGTGGATTCTCGTTCGATCCGTTTGGAGATGGTGTTAGTGTTGATGTAAGATAGGTGCACGGTTTGCGCTACACATACCATAGGCTCAGATATCGTTTTGGACGCACCCGATAGAACTCCTAGGTGACGTGGGTCATGTGGAATCTCATTCAGTCCGTTTGGAGATGGTGTTAGTGTTTATGGCAGATAGGTGCACGGTTTGCGCTAAACATACCATCGGCTCAGATATCATTTTGGACACACCCAATGCAACTTCTACGTGACGTGGGCCTTGTGGAATCTCGTTCGGTCCATTTGGAGATGGTGTTAGTGTTGACGTAAGATAGGTGCACAGTTTGCGCTAAACGTACCATAGGCTCAAATATCATTTTGGACGCACCTGATGCAACTCCTAGGTGACGTGGGTCATGTGGAATCTCGTTCGGTCCATTTGGAGATGGTGTTAGTGTTGATGTAAGATAGGTGCACGGTTTGCGCTAAACGAACCATAGGTTCAAATATTGTTTTGGACGCACCTGATGGAACTCCTAGGTGACGTGGGTCGTGTGGAATCTTGTTCGTTTCGTTTGGAGACGGTGTTAGTGTTGAAGTACGATAGGTGCACGGTTTGCGCTAAACGTACCATAGGCTCAAATATCATTTTGGACGCACCAGATGCAACTCCTAGGTGACGTGGGTCTTATGGAATCTCATTCGGTCCGTTTGGTGATGGTGTCAGTGTTGACATAAGATAGGTGCATGATTTGCGCTAAACGTACCATATGCTCAGATATCGTTTTGGACACACCCGATGCAACTCCTATGTGACGTGGGTCATGTGGAATCTCGTTCGGTCCATTTGGAGATGGTATTAGTGTTGACGTAAGATAGGTGCATGATTTGCGCTAAACGTACCATATGCTCATATATCGTTTTGGACACACCCGATGCAACTCCTAGGAGACGTGGGTTATGTGGAATCTCGTTCGGTCCATTTCAAGATGGTGTTAGTGTTGATGTAAGATAGGTGCACGGTTTGCACTAAACTGACCATAGGTTCAAATATCATTTTGGATGCACCCGATGGAATTCTTAAATGACGTCGGTCATGTGGAATCTTGTTCGGTCCGTTTGGAGATGGTGTAAGTGTTGGAGTAAGATTGGTGCATGGTTTGCGCTAAACGTACCATAGGCTCTAATATCGTTTTGGACGCACCCGATGCAAGTCCTAGGTGACGTGGGTTTATGGAATCTCGTTTGGTCTGTTTGGAGATGGTGTTAGTGTTGATGTAAGATAATTGCATAGTTTGTGATAAACATACGGTAGGCTCCGATATTGTTTTGGACGCACCCGATGGAACTCCTTGGTGACATCGGTCATGTGGAATCTTGTTCGGTCCGTTTGGAGATGGTGTTAGTGTTGATGTAAGATAGGTGCATGGTTTGCACTAAACGTACCATAGGCTCAGATATCATTTTGGACGCATCCGATGGAACTCCTAGGTGACGTGGGTCATGTGGAATCTCGTTCGATCCGTTTGGAGATGGTGTTAGTGTAGATGTAAGATAGGTGCACGGTTTGCGCTACACGTACCATAGGCTCAGATATCATTTTGGACGCACCCGATAGAACTCCTAGGTGACGTGGGTCATGTGGAATCTCATTCGGTCCGTTTGGAGATGGTGTTAGTGTTGATGGCAGATAGGTGCACGGTTTGCGCTAAACATACCATCGGCTCAGATATCGTTTTGGACGCACCCGATGCAACTCCTAGGTGACGTGGGTCTTGTGGAATCTCATTCGGTCTGTTGGAGATGGTGTTAGTGTTGATGTAAGATAAGTGCACAGGTTTGTGCTAAACGTACCAGTAGGCTCAAGATATCATTTTGGACGCACCCGATGGAACTCCTTGGTGACATCGGTCATGTGGAATCTCGTTCGGTCCGTTTGGAGATGGTGTTAGTGTTGATGTAAGATAGGTGCACGGTTTGCACTAAACGTACCATAGGCTCAGATATCGTTTTGGACGCACCCGATGGAACTCCTAGGTGACGTGGGTCATGTGGAATCTCGTTCGATCCGTTTGGAGATGGTGTTAGTGTTGATGTAAGATAGGTGCATGGTTTGCGCTAAACGTACCATAGGCTCAGATATCGTTTTGGACGCACCCTGATAGAACTCCTAGGTGACGTGGGTCATATGGAATCTCGTTCGGTCCATTTGGAGATGGTGTTAGTGTTGACGTAAGATAGGTGCACGGTTTGCGCTAAACGTACCATAGGCTCAAATATCATTTTGGACGCACCTGATGCAACTCCTAGGTGACGTGGGTCATGTGGAATCTCGTTCGGTCCATTTGGAGATGGTGTTAGTGTTGATGTAAGATAGGTGCACGGTTTGCACTAAACTGAACCATAGGTTCAAATATCGTTTTGGACGCACCCGATGGAACTCCTAGGTGACGTGGGTCATGTGGAATCTCGTTCGTTCATTTGGAGATGGTGTTAGTGTTGATGTAAGATAGGTGCACGGTTTGCGCTAAACGTACCATAGGCTCAAATATCGTTTTGGACGCACCTCGATGCAACTCCTAGGTGACGTGGGTCTTATGGAATCTCGTTCGGTCCGTTTGGAGATGGTGTTCAGTGTTGATGTAAGATAGGTGCACGGTTTGCACTAAACGTACCATAGGCTCAGATATCGTTTTGGACGCACCCGATGGAACTCCTAGGTGACGTGGGTCATGTGGAATCTCGTTCGATCCGTTTGGAGATGGTGTTAGTGTTGATGTAAGATAGGTGCACGGTTTGCGCTACACATACCATAGGCTCAGATATCATTTTGGACGCACCCGATAGAACTCCTAGGTGACGTGGGTCATGTGGAATCTCATTCGGTCCGTTTGGAGATGGTGTTAGTGTTGATGGCAGATAGGTGCACGGTTTGCGCTAAACATACCATCGGCTCAGATATCGTTTTGCACGCACCCGATGCAACTCCTACGTGACGTGGGCCTTGTGGAATCTCGTTCGGTCCATTTGGAGATGGTGTTAGTGTTGACGTAAGATAGGTGCACAGTTTGCGCTAAACGTACCATAGGCTCAAATATCATTTTGGACGCACCTGATGCAACTCCTAGGTGACGTGGGTCATGTGGAATCTCGTTCGGTCCATTTGGAGATGGTGTTAGTGTTGATGTATGATAGGTGCACGGTTTGCGCTAAACGAACCATAGGTTCAAATATTGTTTTGGACGCACCTGATGGAACTCCTAGGTGACGTGGGTCATGTGGAATCTTGTTCGGTTCATTTGGAGATGGTGTTAGTGTTGAAGTAAGATAGGTGCATAGTTTGCGCTAAACGTACCATAGGCTCAGATATCGTTTTGGACTGCACCTCGATGCAACTCCTAGGTGACGTGGGTCATGTGGAATCTCAGTTCGGTCCGTTTGGAGATGGTGTTAGTGTTGACGTAAGATAGGTGCACTGATTTGCGCTAAACGTACCATATGCTCAGATATCAGTTTTGGACACACCCGATGCAACTCCTAGGTGACGTGGGTCATGTGGAATCTCGTTCGGTCCATTTGGAGATGGTATTAGTGTTGACGTAAGATAGGTGCATGATTTGCGCTAAACGTACCATATGCTCAGATATCGTTTTGGACACACCCGATGCAACTCCTAGGTGACGTGGGTTATGTGGAATCTCGTTCGGTCCATTTCGAGATGGTGTTAGTGTTGATGTAAGATAGGTGCACGGTTTGCGCTAAACGTACCATAGGCTCAATATCATTTTGGACGCACCCGATGGAACTCCTTAGGTGACGATCGGTCATGTGGAATCTCGTTCGGTCCATTTGGAGATGGTGTTAGTGTTGATGTAAGATAGGTGCACTGGTTTGCGCTAAACGTACCATAGGCTCTAGATATCGTTTTGGACGCACCCGATGCAACTCCTAGGTGACGTGGGTCTTGTGGAATCTCGTTTCGGTCCGTTTGGAGATGGTGTTAGTGTTGATGTAAGATAGGTGCACAGGTTTGCGCTAAACGTACCATAGGCTCAGATATCTGTTTGGACGCACCCGATGGAACTCCTAGGTGACGTGGGTCATGTGGAATCTCGTTCGGTCCGTTTGGAGATGGTGTTAGTGTTGATGTAAGATAGGTGCACTGGTTTGCGCTAAACGTACCATAGGCTCAATATCGTTTTGGACGCACCGATGGAACTCCTAGGTGACGTGGGTCATGTGGAATCTCGTTCGGTCCATTTGGAGATGGTGTTAGTGTAGATGTAAGATAGGTACACGGTTTGCGCTACACGTACCATAGGCTTAGATATCGTTTTGGACGCACCCGATAGAACTCCTAGGTGATGTGGGTCATGTGGAATCTCATTCGGTCCGTTTGGAGATGGTGTTAGTGTTGATGTAAGATAGGTGCACGGTTTGCACTAAATGTACCATAGGCTCAGATATCGTTTTGGACGCACCCGATGGAACTCCTAGGTGACATGGGTCATGTGGTATCTCGTTCGATCCGTTTGGAGATGGTGTTAGTGTTGATGTAACATAGGTGCATGGTTTGCGCTAAACATGCCATAGGCTCAGATATTGTTTTGGACGCACCTGATAGAACTCCTAGGTGACGTGGGTCATATGGAATCTCGTTCGGTCCATTTGGAGATGGTGTTAGTGTTGACGTAAGATTGGTGCACGGTTTGCGCTAAACGTACCATAGGCTCAAATATCGTTTTGGACGCACCTGATGCAACTCGTAGGTGACGTGGGTCATGTGGAATCTCGTTCGGTCCATTTGGAGATGGTGTTAGTGTTGATGTAAGATAGGTGCACGGTTTGCACTAAACGAACCATAGGTTCAAATATCGTTTTGGACGCACCCGATGGAACTCCTAGGTGACGTGGGTCATGTGGAATCTCGTTCGTTTCATTTGGAGATGGTGTTAGTGTTGATGTAAGATAGGTGCACGGTTTGCGCTAAACGTACCATAGGCTCAGATATCGTTTTGGACGCACTCGATGCAACTCCTAGGTGACGTGGGTCTATGTGAATCTCGTTCGGTCCGTTTGGAGATGGTGTTCAGTGTTGATGTAAGATAGGTGCACGGTTTGCAGCTAAACGTACCATAGGCTCAGATATCGTTTTGGACGCACCCGATGGAACTCCTAGGTGACGTGGGTCATGTGGAATCTCGTTCGATCCGTTTGGAGATGGTGTTAGTGTTGATGTAAGATAGGTGCACGGTTTGCGCTACACATACCATAGGCTCAGATATCATTTTGGACGCACCCGATAGAACTCCTAGGTGACGTGGGTCATGTGGAATCTCATTCGGTCCGTTTGGAGATGGTGTTAGTGTTGATGGCAGATAGGTGCACGGTTTGCGCTAAACATACCATCGGCTCAGATATCGTTTTGCACGCACCCGATGCAACTCCTACGTGACGTGGGCCTTGTGGAATCTCGTTCGGTCCATTTGGAGATGGTGTTAGTGTTGACGTAAGATAGGTGCACAGTTTGCGCTAAACGTACCATAGGCTCAAATATCATTTTGGACGCACCTGATGCAACTCCTAGGTGACGTGGGTCATGTGGAATCTCGTTCGGTCCATTTGGAGATGGTGTTAGTGTTGATGTATGATAGGTGCACGGTTTGCGCTAAACGAACCATAGGTTCAAATATTGTTTTGGACGCACCTGATGGAACTCCTAGGTGACGTGGGTCATGTGGAATCTTGTTCGTTTCGTTTGGAGACTGTGTTAGTGTTGAAGTACGATAGGTGCATAGTTTGCGCTAAACGTACCATAGGCTCAGATATCGTTTTGGATGCACTCGATGCAACTCCTACATGACGTGGGTCTTGTGGAATCTCATTCGGTCCGTTTGGTGATGGTGTTAGTGTTGACATAAGATAGGTGCATGATTTGTGCTAAACGTACCATATGCTCAGATATCGTTTTGGACACACCCGATGCAACTCCTATGTGACGTGGGTCATGTGGAATCTCGTTCGGTCCATTTGGAGATGGTATTAGTGTTGACGTAAGATAGGTGCATGATTTGCGCTAAACGTACCATATGCTCAGATATCGTTTTGGACACACCCGATGCAACTCCTAGGAGATGTGGGTTATGTGGAATCTCGTTCGGTCCATTTCAAGATGGTGTTAGTGTTGATGTAAGATAGGTGCACGGTTTGCGCTAAACTGACCATAGGTTCAAATATCATTTTGGATGCACCCGATGGAATTCTTAAATGACGTCGGTCATGTGGAATCTTGTTCGGTCCATTTGGAGATGGTGTAAGTGTTGGAGTAAGATTGGTGCATGGTTTGCGCTTAACGTACCATAGGCTCTAATATCGTTTTGGACGCACCCGATGCAAGTCCTAGGTGACGTGGGTCTTGTGGAATCTCGTTTGGTCTGTTTGGAGATGGTGTTAGTGTTGATGTAAGATAATTGCACAGTTTGTGATAAACGTACGGTAGGCTCCGATATTGTCTTGGACGCACCCGATGGAACTCCTTGGTGACATCGGTCATGTGGAATCTTGTTCGGTCCGTTTGGAGATGGTGTTAGTGTTGATGTAAGATAGGTGCACGGTTTGCACTAAACGTACCATAGGCTCAGATATCATTTTGGACGCATCCGATGGAACTCCTAGGTGACGTGGGTCATGTGGAATCTCGTTCGATCCGTTTGGAGATGGTGTTAGTGTAGATGTAAGATAGGTACACGGTTTGCGCTACACGTACCATAGGCTTAGATATCGTTTTGGACGCACCCGATAGAACTCCTAGGTGATGTGGGTCATGTGGAATCTCATTCGGTCCGTTTGGAGATGGTGTTAGTGTTGATGTAAGATAGGTGCACGGTTTGCGCTAAACAGTACCATCGGCTCAGATATCGTTTTGGACGCACCCGATGAACTCCTAGGTGACGTGGGTCATTGTGGAATCTCATTCGGTCTGTTCGAGATGGTGTTAGTGTTGACTGTAAGATAGGTGCACAGGTTGCGCTAAATGTACCATAGGCTCAAATATCATTTTGGACGCACCTCGATGGAAACTCCTAGGTGACGTGGGTCATGTGGAATCTCATTCGGTCCGTTTGGAGATGGTGTTAGTGTTGATGTAAGATAGGTGCACGGTTTGCACTAACATACCATAGGCTCACGATATCGTTTTGGACGCACCCAATGGAAACTCCTAGGTGACGTGGGTCATGTGGAATCTCGTTTGGTCCGTTTGGAGATGGTGTTAGTGTTTGATGTAAGATAGGTGCATGGTTTGCGCTAAACATGCCATAGGCTCAGATATCGTTTTGGACGCACCCGATAGAACTCCTAGGTGACGTAGGTCATATGGAGTCTCGTTCGGTCCGTTTGGAGATGGTGTTAGTGTTGACGTAAGATTGGTGCACGATTTGCGCTAAACGTACCAAAGGCTCAAATATCATTTTGGACGCACCTGATGCAACTCCTAGGTGACATGGGTCATGTGGAATCTCGTTCGGTGCAATTGGAGATGGTGTTAGTGTTGATGTAAGATAGGTGCACGGTTTGCACTAAACGTAACATAGGCTCAGATATCATTTTGGACTGCACCCGATGGAACTCCTAGGTGACATAGGTCATGTGGAATCTCATTCGGTCCATTTGGAGATGGTGTTAGTGTTGATGTAAGATTGGTGCACGGTTTGCGCTAAACATACCATCAGCTCAAATATTGTTTTGGACGCACCCAATGCAACTCCTACGTGACGTGGGGCTTATGGAATCTCGTTCGGTCTATTTGGAGATGGTGTTAGTGTTGACGTAAGATAGGTGCACGGTTTGCGCTAAACGTACCATAGGCTCAAATATCATTTTGGACGCACCAGATGCAACTCCTAGGTGACGTGGGTCATGTGGAATCTCAGTTCGGTCCATTTTGGAGATGGTGTTAGTGTTGATGTAAGATAGGTGCATGGTTTGTGCTAAACGAACCATAGGTTCATATATCATTTTGGACGCACCCGATGGAACTCCTAGGTGACGTGGGTCATGTGGAATCTCGTTTGGTTCGTTGGAGATGGTGTTAGTGTTGACGTAAGATAGGTGCACGGTTTGCGCTAAACGTACAACATGCTCAAATATCATTTTGGACGCACCCGATGGAACTCCTAGGTGACGTGGGTCAATGGAATCTTGTTCGGTCCATTTGGAGATGGTGTCAGTGTTGACGTAAGATAGGTGCACGATTTGCGCTAAACGCACCATATGCTCAGATATCATTTTGGACACACTCGATGCAACTCCTAGGTGACGTGGGTCATGTGGAATCTCATTCGGTCCATTTGGAGATGGTGTTAGTGTGATGTAAGATAGGTGCACAGGTTTGCGCTAAACGTACCATAGGCTCAAATATCATTTTGGAGCACCCGATGGAACTCCTAGGTGACGTGGGTTATGTGGAATCTCGTTCGGTCCATTTGGAGATGGTGTTAGTGTTGATGTAAGATAGGTGCACTGGTTTGCGCTAAACTGACCATAGGTTCAAATATCGTTTTGGATCGCACCCGATGGAACTCCTAGGTGACGTGGGTCATGTGGAATCTCGTTCGGTCCGTTTGGAGATGGTGTTAGTGTTGGAGTAAGATAGGTGCATGGTTTGCGCTAAACGTACCATAGGCTCAATATCGTTTTGGACGCACCGATGCAACTCCTAGGTGACGTGGGTCTTGTGGAATCTCGTTCGGTCTGTTTGGAGATGGTGTTAGTGTTGATGTAAGATAAGGTGCACAGTTTGCGCTAAACGTACCATAGGCTCAGATATCGTTTTGGACGCACCCGATGGAACTCCTAGGTGACATGGGTCATGTGGAATCTCAGTTCGGTCCGTTTGGAGATGGTGTTAGTGTTGATGTAAGATAGGTGCACGGTTTGCGCTAAACGTACCATAGGCTCAGATATCGTTTTGGACGCACCCGATGGCAACTCCTAGGTGACGTGGGTCATGTGGAATCTCGTTCGATCCGTTGGAGATGGTGTTAGTGTTGATGTAAGATAGGTGCACGGTTTGCGCTAAACGATACCATAGGCTCAGATATCGTTTTGGACGCACCCGATAGAACTCCTAGGTGACGTGGGTCATGTGGAATCTCATTCGGTCCGTTTGGAGATGGTGTTAGTGTTGATGTAAGATAGGTGCACGGTTTGCGCTAAACATACCATAGGCTCAGATATCATTTTGGACGCACCCGATGCAACTCCTATGTGACGTGGGTCCTTGTGGAATCTCGTTCGGTCCATTTGGAGATGGTGTTAGTGTTGACGTAAGATAGGTGCACAGTTTGCGCTAAACGTACCATAGGCTCAAATATCATTTTGGACGCACGTGATGCAACTCCTAGGTGACGTGGGTCATGTGGAATCTCGTTCGGTCCATTTGGAGATGGTGTTAGTGTTGATGTAAGATAGGTGCACGGTTTGCGCTAAACAACCATAGGTTCAAATATCGTTTTGGGCGCACCCTGATGGAACTCCTAGGTGACGTGGGTCATGTGGAATCTTGTTCGTTTCGTTTGGAGATGGTGTTAGTGTTGAAGTATGATAGGTGCATAGTTTGCGCTAAACGTACCATATGCTCAGATATCGTTTTGGACACACCCGATGCAACTCCTATGTGACGTGGGTCATGTGGAATCTCGTTCGGTCCATTTGGAGATGGTATTAGTGTTGACGTAAGATAGGTGCATGATTTGCGCTAAATGTACCATATGCTCAGATATCGTTTTGGACACACCCAATGCAACTCCTAGGAGACATGGGTTATGTGGAATCTCGCTCAGTCCATTTCAAGATGGTGTTATTGTGATGTAAGATAGGTGCAGGTTTGCGCTAAACTGACCATAGGTTCAAATATCATTTTGGATGCACCCGATGGAACTCCTAGGTAACGTCGGTCATGTGGAATCTTGTTCGGTCCGTTTGGAGATGGTGTAGTGTTGGAGTAAGATAGGTGCATGGTTTGCGCTAAATGTACCATAGGCTGTAATATCATTTTGGACGCACCCGATGCAAGTCCTAGGTGACGTGGGTCTTGTGGAATCTCGTTCGGTCTGTTTGGATATGGTGTTAGTGTTGATGTAAGATAATTGCATAGTTTGTGATAAACGTACGGTAGGCTCCGATATTGTTTTGGACGCACCCGATGGAACTCCTTGGTGACATCGATCATGTGGAATCTCGTTCGGTCTGTTTGGAGATGGTGTTAGTGTTGATGTAAGATAGGTGCACGGTTTGCACTAAACGTACCATAGGCTCAGATATCGTTTTGGACCATCCGATGAACTCCTAGGTGACGTGGGTCATGTGGAATCTCGTTCGATCCGTTTGGAGATGGTGTTAGTGTAGATGTAAGATAGGTTGCACGGTTTGCGCTACACGTACCATAGGCTCAGATATCGTTTTGGACGCACCCGATAGAACTCCTAGGTGACGTGGGTCTTGTGGAATCTCATTCGGTCTGTTCGAAGATGGTGTTAGCGTTGATGTAAGATAATTGGCACAGTTTGTGCTAAACGTACCGTAGGCTCAAAAATCGTTTTGGACGCACTCAATGGAACTCCTTGGTGACATCGATCATGTGGAATCTTGGTTCGGTCCGTTTGGAGATGGTGTTAGTGTTGATGTAAGATAGGTGCACGTTTGCACTAACATACCATAGGCTCAGATATCGTTTTGGACGCACCCGATGGAACTCCTAGGTGACGTGGGTCATGTGGAATCTCGTTCGGATCCATTTGGAGATGGTGTTAGTGTTGATGTAAGATAGGTGCATGGTTTGCGCTAAACATGCCATAGGCTCAGATATCGTTTTGGACGCACCCGATAGAACTCCTGGGTGACGTAGGTCATATGGAGTCTCGTTTGGTCCGTTTGGAGATGGTGTTAGTGTTGACGTAAGATTGGTGCACGGTTTTGCGCTAAACGTACCATAGGCTCCAATATCGTTTTGGACGCACCTGATGCAACTCCTAGGTGACGTGGGTCATGTGGAATCTCGTTCGGTGCATTTGGAGATGGTGTTAGTGTTGATGTAAGATAGGTGCATGGTTTGCACTAAACGTAACATAGGCTCCGATATCGTTTTGGACGCACCGATGGAACTCCTAGGTGACATAGGTCATGTGGAATCTCATTTTCGGTCCATTTGGAGATGGTGTTAGTGTTGATGTAAGATTGGTGCACGGTTTGCGCTAAACATACCGTCAGCTCAAATATTGTTTTGGACCGCACCCGATGCAACTCCTACGTGACGTGGGTCTTGTGGAATCTCGTTCGGTCTATTTGGAGATGGTGTTAGTTGTTGACGTAAGATAGTGCACGGTTTGCGCTAAACGTACCATAGGCTCAATCTCATTTTGGACGCACCAGATGCCAACTCCTAGGTGACGTGGGTCATGTGGGAATCTTCCGTTCGGTCCATTTGGGGTGAGGGTGTTAGTGTTGAATGTAGAGATAGGGTGCCATGGGTTTGCGCTAAACAAACCATAGGTTCAAATATCATTTTGGATGCCCCAATGGAACCTCCTAGGTGACGTGGGTCATGTGGATTCTCGTTCGGTTCGGTTGGACGATGGTGTTCGTTGTTGACGTAGATAGGTGCACGGTTTGCGCTAAACGTACCACATGCTTCAAATATCATTTGGGACGTACCCAAGGAACTCCTAGGTGCACGTGGGTCGAAATGGAATCTTGTTCGGTCCATTTGGAGATGGTGTCCAGTGTTGACGTGAAGATAGGTGCACCGATTTGCGCTAACGCACCATATGCTCAGATATCATTTTGGACACACCCGATGCAACTCCTATGTGACGTGGGTCATGTGGAATCTCATTCGGTCTGTTCGGAGATGGTGTTAGTGTTGATGTAAGATAATTGCACAGTTTGTGCTAAACGTACCTAGGCTCAAAATCGTTTTGGACACACTCGATGGAACTCCTAGAGACGTGGGTTATGTGGAATCTCGTTCGGTCCATTTCAAGATGGTGTTAGTGTTGATGTTAGGTGCACGGTTTGCGCTAAACTGACCATAGGTTCAAATATCGTTTTGGATGCACCCGATGGAACTCCTAGGTAACGTCGGTCATGTGGAATCTCGTTCGGTCCATTTGGAGATGGTGTAAGTGTTGGAGTAAGATAGGTGCATGGTTTGCGCTAAACGTACCATAGGCTCTAATATCGTTTTGGACGCACCCGATGCAAGTCCTAGGTGACGTGGGTCTTGTGGAATATCGTTCGGTCTGTTTCGAGATGGTGTTAGTGTTGATGTAAGA
>NW_027096790.1:0-24227 GCF_019320115.1 Miscanthus floridulus | reverse complement strand
AGATATCGTTTGGATGCACTTGATGCAACTCCTATGTGACGTGGGTCTTGGGGAATCTCGTTCGTCCATTTGGAGATGGTGTTAGTGTGATGTAAGATAGGTGCATGGGTTTGCGCTAAACGTACCCACTAGGCTTCAATATCGTTTTGGACGCACCCGAATGGAACTTCCTAGGTGACGTGGGTCATGATGGAATCTCGTTTGACCTTTTGTTGGAGATATTGTGGTTAGTGTTGACGTAAGATAGGTGCACGGTTGCGCTAAACGTACCATAGGCTCAAATATTCAATTTCTGGACGCACCTGATGAAACTCCTAGTGACGTGCGGTCTTGGGAATCTCGTTCGGTCCGTTTGGAGATGGTGTTAGTGTTGATGTAAGATAGGTGCACCGTTTGCACAAACGTACCATAGCTCAGATATTGTTTTGGACGCACCCGATGGAACTCCTAGGTGACGTGGGGTCATGTGGAATCCCATTCAGTACCGTTTGGAGATGGTGTAGTGTTGGAGTAAGATAGGTGCATGGTTTGCGCTAAACGTACCATAGGCTCTAATATTGTATTGGACGCACCCGATGCAAGTCCTAGGTGACGTGGGTCTTGTGGAATCTCGTTCGGGTCTGTTTGGAGATGGTTGTTAGTGTTGATATAAGATAATTGCACAGTTTGTGATAAACGTACGTAGGCTCTGACATTGTTTTGGACGCACCCGATGGAACTCCTTGGTGACAGTTGGTCATGTGGAATCTCGTTCGGTCCGTTTGAAGATGGTGTTAGTGTTGATGTAAGATAGGTGCACGGTTTGCACTAAACGTACCATAGGCTCATATATCGTTTTGGACGCATCCGATGGAACTCCTAGGTGACGTGGGTGATGTGGAATCTCGTTCGATCCATTTGGAGATGGTGTTATTGTTGATGTAAGATAGGTGCACGGTTTGCGCTACACGTACCATAGGCTCAGATATCGTTTTGGACTGCACCCGATAGAACTCCTAGGTGACGTGGGTCATGTGGAATCTCATTCGGTCCATTTGGAGATGGTGTTAGTGTTGATGGCAGATAGGTGCACGGTTTGCGCTAAACATACCATCGGCTCAGATATCATTTTGGACGCACCCGATGCAACTCCTAGGTGACGTGGGTCTTGTAGAATCTCCTTCGGATCATTTGGAGATGGTGTTAGTGTTGACGTAAGATAGGTGCACGGTTTATGCTAAACATAACATAGGCTCAGATATCGTTTTGGACTCACCCGATGGAACTCCTTGGTGACATCGGTCGTGTGGAATCTCGTTCGATCCGTTTGGAGATGGTGTTAGTGTTGATGTAAGATAGGTGCACGGTTTGCGCTAAATGTACCATATGCTCAGATATCATTTTGGACACACCCGATGCAACTCCTCGTTGACGTGGGTCTTGTGGAATCTCGTTCGGTCTGTTCGGAGATGGTGTTAGTGTTGATGTAAGATAATTGCACGGTTTGCGCTAAACGGACCATAGGCTCAAATATCGTTTTGGACGCACCTGATGCAACTCCTAGGTGACGTGGGTCATGTGGAATCTCGTTCAGTGCATTTGGAGATGGTGTTAGTGTTGATGTAAGACAGGTGCACAGTTTGCACTAAACGTACCATAGGCTCAGATATCGTTTTGGACTCACCCGATGTAACTCCTAGGTGACGTGGGTCATGTGGAATCTCATTCGGTCTATTTGGAGATGGTGTTAGTGTTGATGTAAGATAGGTGCACGGTTTGCGCTAAACATACCATCAGCTAACATATTGTTTGGACGCACCCGATGCAACTCCTACATGACTTGGGTCTTGTGGAATCTCGTTCGGTCCATTTGGAGATGGTGTTAGTGTTGACATAAGATAGGTGCACGGTTTGTGCTAAACGTACCATAGGCTCAAATATCATTTTGGACGCACCTGATGCAACTCCTAGGTGACGTGGGTCATGTGGAATCTCGTTCGATCCATTTGGAGATGGTGTTAGTGTTGACGTAAGATAGGTGTATGGTTTGCGCTAAACGAACCATTGGTTCAAATATCATTTTGGACGCACCCGATGGAACTCCTAGGTGATGTGGGTCATGTGGAATCTCGTTCGGTTCATTTGGAGATGGTGTTAGTGTTGACGTAAGATAGGTGCACGATTTGCGCTAAACGTACCATATGCTCAGATATCGTTTTGGACACACCCGATGCAACTCCTAGGTGACGTGGGTCTTGTGGAATCTCATTCGGTCTGTTCGGAGATGGTGTTAGTGTTGATGTAAGATAATTGCACAGTTTGTGCTAAACATACCGTAGGCTCAAAAATTGTTTTGGACGCACTCGATGGAACTCCTTGGTGATATCGATCATGTGGAATCTCGTTCGGTCCGTTTGGAGATGGTGTTAGTGTTGATGTAAGATATGTGCACGGTTTGCGCTAAACATACCATCGGCTCAGATATCATTTTGGACGCACCTGATGCAACTCCTACGTGGCGTGGGTCTTGTGGAATCTCGTTCGGTCCATTTGGAGATGATGTTAATGTTGACGTAAGATAGGTGCACGGTTTGCGCTAAATCTACCATAGGCTCAAATATCATTTTGGACGCACCTGAAGCAACTCCTAGGTGACGTGGGTCATGTGGAATCTCGTTCGGTCCATTTGGAGATGGTGTTAGTGTTGATGTAAGATAGGTGCACGGTTTGCGCTAAACGAACCATAGGTTCAAATATCGTTTTGGACGCACCCGATGGAACTCCTAGGTGACGTGGGTCATGTGGAATCTCGTTCGTTTCATTTGGAGATGGTGTTAGTGTTGACGTAAGATAGGTGCATGGTGTGCGCTAAACGTACCATAGGGTCAGATATCATTTTGGACGCACTCGATGCAACTCCTACGTGACGTGGGTCTTGTGGAATCTCGTTCGGTCCGTTTGGAGATGGTGTTAGTGTTGATGTAAGATAGGTGCACGGTTTGCACTAAACGTACCATAGGCCCAGATATCGTTTTGGACGCACCCGATGGAACTCCTAGGTGACATGGGTCATGTGGAATCTCGTTTGATCCGTTTGGAGATGGTGTTAGTGTTGATGTAAGATAGGTGCACGGTTTGCGCTACACGTACCATAGGCTCAGATATCGTTTTGGACGCACCCGATAGAACTCCTAGGTGACATGGGTCATGTGGAATCTCATTCGGTCCGTTTGGAGATGGTGTTAGTGTTGATGGCAGATAGGTGCACGGTTTGCGCTAAACATACCATCGGCTCAGATATCGGTTTGGATGCACCCGATGCAACTCCTATGTGACGTGGGCCTTGTGGAATCTCGTTCGGTCTGTTTGGAGATGGTGTTAGTGTTGACGTAAGATAGGTGCATAGTTTGTGCTAAACATACCATAGGCTCAAATATCATTTTGGATGCACCTGATGCAACTCCTAGGTGACGTGGGTCATGTGGAATCTCGTTCGGTCCATTTGGAGATGGTGTCAGTGTTGATGTAAGATAGGTGCACGGTTTGCGCTAAATGAACCATAGGTTCAAATATCGTTTTGGACGCACCCGATGGAACTCCTTGGTGACGTGGGTCATGTGGAATCTTGTTCGTTTCATTTGGAGATGGTGTTAGTGTTGAAGTAAGATAGGTGCACAGTTTGCGCTAAACGTACCATAGGCTCAGATATCGTTTTGGATGCACTTGATGCAACTCCTATGTGACGTGGGTCTTGTGGAATCTCATTCGGTCCGTTTGGAGATGGTGTCACTGTTAACGTAAGATAGGTGCATGATTTGCGCTAAACGTACCATATGCTCAGATATCGTTTTGGACACACCTGATGCAACTCCTATGTGACGTGGGTCATGTGGAATCTCGTTTGGTCCATTTGGAGATGGTATTAGTGTTGACGTAAGATAGGTGCACGATTTGCGCTAAACGTACCATATGCTCAGATATCGTTTTGGACACACCCAATGCAACTCCTAGGTGACGTGGGTTATGTGGAATCTCATTCGGTCCATTTCGAGATGGTGTTAGTGTTGATGTAAGATAGGTGCACGGTTTGCGCAAAACTGACCATAGGTTCAAATATCATTTTGGATGCACCCGATGGAACTCCTAGGTGACGTCGGTCATGTGGAATCTCGTTCGGTCCGTTTGGAGATGGTGTAAGTGTTGGAGTAAGATAGGTGCATGGTTTGCGCTAAACGTACCATAGGCTCTAATATTGTTTTGGACGCACCCGATGCAAGTCCTAGGTGACGTGGGTCTTGTGGAATCTCGTTCGGTCTGTTTGGAGATGGTGTTAGTGTTGATATAAGATAATTGCACAGTTTGTGATAAACGTACGGTAGGCTCTGATATTGTTTTGGACGCACCCGATGGAACTCCTTGGTGACATTGGTCATGTGGAATCTCGTTCGGTCCGTTTGAAGATGGTGTTAGTGTTGATGTAAGATAGGTGCACGGTTTGCACTAAACGTACCATAGGCTCATATATCGTTTTGGACGCATCCGATGGAACTCCTAGGTGACGTGGGTGATGTGGAATCTCGTTCGATCCATTTGGAGATGGTGTTAGTGTTGATGTAAGATAGGTGCACGGTTTGCGCTACACGTACCATAGGCTCAGATATCGTTTTGGACGCACCCGATAGAACTCCTAGGTGACGTGGGTCATGTGGAATCTCATTCGGTCCATTTGGAGATGGTGTTAGTGTTGATGGCAGATAGGTGCACGGTTTGCGCTAAACATACCATCGGCTCAGATATCATTTTGGACGCACCCGATGCAACTCCTAGGTGACGTGGGTCTTGTAGAATCTCCTTCGGATCATTTGGAGATGGTGTTAGTGTTGACGTAAGATAGGTGCACGGTTTATGCTAAACATAACATAGGCTCAGATATCGTTTTGGACTCACCCGATGGAACTCCTTGGTGACATCGGTCGTGTGGAATCTCGTTCGATCCGTTTGGAGATGGTGTTAGTGTTGATGTAAGATAGGTGCACGGTTTGCGCTAAATGTACCATATGCTCAGATATCATTTTGGACACACCCGATGCAACTCCTAGTTGACGTGGGTCTTGTGGAATCTCGTTCGGTCTGTTCGGAGATGGTGTTAGTGTTGATGTAAGATAATTGCACGGTTTGCGCTAAACGGACCATAGGCTCAAATATCGTTTTGGACGCACCTGATGCAACTCCTAGGTGACGTGGGTCATGTGGAATCTCGTTCAGTGCATTTGGAGATGGTGTTAGTGTTGATGTAAGACAGGTGCACAGTTTGCACTAAACGTACCATAGGCTCAGATATCGTTTTGGACTCACCCGATGTAACTCCTAGGTGACGTGGGTCATGTGGAATCTCATTCGGTCTATTTGGAGATGGTGTTAGTGTTGATGTAAGATAGGTGCACGGTTTGCGCTAAACATACCATCAGCTAACATATTGTTTTGGACGCACCCGATGCAACTCCTACATGACTTGGGTCTTGTGGAATCTCGTTCGGTCCATTTGGAGATGGTGTTAGTGTTGACATAAGATAGGTGCACGGTTTGTGCTAAACGTACCATAGGCTCAAATATCATTTTGGACGCACCTGATGCAACTCCTAGGTGACGTGGGTCATGTGGAATCTCGTTCGATCCATTTGGAGATGGTGTTAGTGTTGACGTAAGATAGGTGTATGGTTTGCGCTAAACGAACCATTGGTTCAAATATCATTTTGGACGCACCCGATGGAACTCCTAGGTGATGTGGGTCATGTGGAATCTCGTTCGGTTCATTTGGAGATGGTGTTAGTGTTGACGTAAGATAGGTGCACGATTTGCGCTAAACGTACCATATGCTCAGATATCGTTTTGGACACACCCGATGCAACTCCTAGGTGACGTGGGTCTTGTGGAATCTCATTCGGTCTGTTCGGAGATGGTGTTAGTGTTGATGTAAGATAATTGCACAGTTTGTGCTAAACATACCGTAGGCTCAAAAATTGTTTTGGACAGCACTCGATGGAACTCCTTGGTGATATCGATCATGTGGAATCTCGTTCGGTCCGTTTGGAGATGGTGTTAGTGTTGATGTAAGATATGTGCACGGTTTGCGCTAAACATACCATCGGCTCAGATATCATTTTGGACGCACCTGATGCAACTCCTACGTGGCGTGGGTCTTGTGGAATCTCGTTCGGTCCATTTGGAGATGATGTTAATGTTGACGTAAGATAGGTGCACGGTTTGCGCTAAATCTACCATAGGCTCAAATATCATTTTGGACGCACCTGAAGCAACTCCTAGGTGACGTGGGTCATGTGGAATCTCGTTCGGTCCATTTGGAGATGGTGTTAGTGTTGATGTAAGATAGGTGCACGGTTTGCGCTAAACGAACCATAGGTTCAAATATCGTTTTGGACGCACCCGATGGAACTCCTAGGTGACGTGGGTCATGTGGAATCTCGTTCGTTTCATTTGGAGATGGTGTTAGTGTTGACGTAAGATAGGTGCATGGTGTGCGCTAAACGTACCATAGGGTCAGATATCATTTTGGACGGACTCGATGCAACTCCTACGTGACGTGGGTCTTGTGGAATCTCGTTCGGTCCGTTTGGAGATGGTGTTAGTGTTGATGTAAGATAGGTGCACGGTTTGCACTAAACGTACCATAGGCCCAGATATCGTTTTGGACGCACCCGATGGAACTCCTAGGTGACATGGGTCATGTGGAATCTCGTTTGATCCGTTTGGAGATGGTGTTAGTGTTGATGTAAGATAGGTGCACGGTTTGCGCTACACGTACCATAGGCTCAGATATCGTTTTGGACGCACCCGATAGAACTCCTAGGTGACATGGGTCATGTGGAATCTCATTCGGTCCGTTTGGAGATGGTGTTAGTGTTGATGGCAGATAGGTGCACGGTTTGCGCTAAACATACCATCGGCTCAGATATCGGTTTGGATGCACCCGATGCAACTCCTATGTGACGTGGGCCTTGTGGAATCTCGTTCGGTCTGTTTGGAGATGGTGTTAGTGTTGACGTAAGATAGGTGCATAGTTTGCTGCTAAACATACCATAGGCTCAAATATCATTTTGGATGCACCTGATGCAACTCCTAGGTGACGTGGGTCATGTGGAATCTCGTTCGGTCCATTTGGAGATGGTGTTAGTGTTGATGTAAGATAGGTGCACGGTTTGCGCTAAACGAACCATAGGTTCAAATATCGTTTTGGACGCACCCGATGGAACTCCTTGGTGACGTGGGTCATGTGGAATCTTGTTCGTTTCATTTGGAGATGGTGTTAGTGTTGAAGTAAGATAGGTGCACAGTTTGCGCTAAACGTACCATAGGCTCAGATATCGTTTTGGATGCACTTGATGCAACTCCTATGTGACGTGGGTCTTGTGGAATCTCATTCGGTCCGTTTGGAGATGGTGTCAGTGTTAACGTAAGATAGGTGCATGATTTGCGCTAAACGTACCATATGCTCAGATATCGTTTTGGACACACCCGATGCAACTCCTATGTGACGTGGATCATGTGGAATCTCGTTCGGTCCATTTGGAGATGGTATTAGTGTTGACGTAAGATAGGTGCATGATTTGCGCTAAACGTACCATATGCTCAGATATCGTTTTGGACACACCCAATGCAACTCCTAGGTGACGTGGGTTATGTGGAATCTCATTCGGTCCATTTCGAGATGGTGTTAGTGTTGATGTAAGATAGGTGCACGGTTTGCGCAAAACTGACCATAGGTTCAAATATCATTTTGGATGCACCCGATGGAACTCCTAGGTGACGTCGGTCATGTGGAATCTCGTTCGGTCCGTTTGGAGATGGTGTAAGTGTTGGAGTAAGATAGGTGCATGGTTTGCGCTAAACGTACCATAGGCTCTAATATTGTTTTGGACGCACCCGATGCAAGTCCTAGGTGACGTGGGTCTTGTGGAATCTCGTTCGGTCTGTTTGGAGATGGTGTTAGTGTTGATATAAGATAATTGCACAGTTTGTGATAAACGTACGGTAGGCTCTGATATTGTTTTGGACGCACCCGATGGAACTCCTTGGTGACATTGGTCATGTGGAATCTCGTTCGGTCCGTTTGAAGATGGTGTTAGTGTTGATGTAAGATAGGTGCACGGTTTGCACTAAACGTACCATAGGCTCATATATCGTTTTGGACGCATCCGATGGAACTCCTAGGTGACGTGGGTGATGTGGAATCTCGTTCGATCCATTTGGAGATGGTGTTAGTGTTGATGTAAGATAGGTGCACGGTTTGCGCTACACGTACCATAGGCTCAGATATCGTTTTGGACGCACCCGATAGAACTCCTAGGTGACGTGGGTCATGTGGAATCTCATTCGGTCCATTTGGAGATGGTGTTAGTGTTGATGGCAGATAGGTGCACGGTTTGCGCTAAACATACCATAGTCTTAGATATCATTTTGGACGCACCCGATGCAACTCCTAGGTGACGTGGGTCTTGTAGAATCTCCTTCGGATCATTTGGAGATGGTGTTAGTGTTGACGTAAGATAGGTGCACGGTTTATGCTAAACATAACATAGGCTCAGATATCGTTTTGGACTCACCCGATGGAACTCCTTGGTGACATCGGTCGTGTGGAATCTCGTTCGATCCGTTTGGAGATGGTGTTAGTGTTGATGTAAGATAGGTGCACGGTTTGCGCTAAACGTACCATATGCTCAGATATCATTTTGGACACACCCGATGCAACTCCTAGTTGACGTGGGTCTGTGGAATCTCGTTCGGTCTGTTCGGAGATGGTGTTAGTGTTGAGTAAGATAATTGCACGTTTGGATAACGTACGGTAGGCTCTATATTGTTTTGGACGCACCGATGGAACTAGGTGACATGGTCTGTGGAATCTCGTTGGTCCGTTTGAGATGGTGTTAGTGTTGATGTAAGATAGGTGCACGGTTTGCACTAACGTACCATAGGCTCATATCGTTTTGGACGCATCCGATGGAACTCCTAGGTGACGTGGGTGATGTGGAATCTCGTTCGATCATTTGGAGATGGTGTTAGTGTTGATGTAAGATAGGTGCACGGTTGCGCTAAACGTACCATAGGCTCAGATATCGTTTTGGACGCACCCGATGAACTCCTAGGTGACGTGGGTCATGTGGAATCTCATTCGGTCCATTTGGAGATGGTGTGTGTTGATGGCGATAGGTGCACGGTTTGCGCTAAACATACCATCGGCTCAGATATCATTTTGGACGCACCCGATGCAACTCCTAGGTGACGTGGGTCTGTGAATCTCCTTCGGATCATTTGGAGATGGTGTTAGTGTTGACGTAAGATAGGTGCACGGTTTTGCTAAACATAACATACATAGCTCAGATATCGTTTTGGACGCACCCGATGGAACTCCGGTGACATCGGTCGTGTGGAATCTCGTTCGATCCATTTGGAGATGGTGTTAGTGTTGATGTAAGATAGGTGCACGGTTTGCGCTAAACGTACCATATGCTCAGATATCATTTTGGACACACCGATGCAACTCCTAGTTGACGTGGGTCTTGTGGAATCTCGTTCGGTCTGTTCGGAGATGGTGTTAGTGTTGATGTAAGATAATTGCAACAGTTTGTGATAAACGTACGGTAGGCTCTGATATTGTTTTGGACGCACCCGATGGAACTCCTTGGTGACATGGTCATGTGGAATCTCGTTCGGTCTGTTTGAGATGGTGTTAGGTGTTGATGTAAGATAGGTGCACGTTTGCACTAAACGTACCATAGGCTCATATATCGTTTTGGACGCATCCGATGGAACTCCTAGGTGACGTGGGTGATGTGGAATCTCGTTCGATCCATTGGAGATGGTGTTAGTGTTGATGTAAGATAGGTGCACGGTTTGCGCTACACACCCATAGGCTCATACGTTTTGGACGCACCCGATAGAACTCCTAGGTGACGTGGGTCATGTGGAATCTCATTCGGTCCATTTGGAGATGGTGTTAGTGTTGATGGCAGATAGTGCACGGTTTGCGCTAAACATACCATCGGCTCAGATATCATTTGGACGCAACCCGATGCAACTCCTAGGTGACGTGGGTCTTGTAGAATCTCCTTCGGATCATTTGGAGATGGTGTAGTGTTGACGTAAGATAGGTGCACGGTTTATGCTAACATAACAGGCTCAGATATCGTTTTGGACTCACCGATGGAACTCCTTGGTGACATCGGTCGTGTGGAATCTCGTTCGATCCGTTTGGAGATGGTGTTATGGTTGATGTAAGATAGGTGCACGGTTTTGCGCTAAACGTACCATAGTGCTCAGATATCATTTTGGACACCCCGATGCACTCCTAGTTGACGTGGGTCTTTGTGGATCTCGTTCGGTCTGTTCGGAGATGGTGTTAGTGTTGATGTAAGATAATTGGCACAGTTTGGGCTAAACGTACCGTAGGCTCAAAAATTGTTTTGGACGCACTCGATGGAACTCCTTGGTGACATCGGTCATGTGGAATCTCGTTCGGTCCGTTTGGAGATGGTGTTACTGTTGATGTAAGATAGGTTGCATGGTTTGCACTAAGCGTACCACAGGCTCAGATATCATTTTGGACGCACCCGATGGAACTCCTAGGTGACGTGGGTCATGTGGAATCTCGTTCGATCCGTTTGGAGATGGTGTTAGTGTTGATGTAAGATAGGTGCACGGTTTTGCGCTAAACTTACCATTGGCTCAAAATATCATTTTTGGACGCACCTGATGCAACCTCCTACGTGGCGTGGGTCTTGTGGAATCTCGTTCGGTCTGTTTGGAGTTTGATGTTAGTGTTGACGTAAGATAGGTGCACGGTTTTGCGCTAAGTGTACCATAGGCGCAAATATAATTTTGGACGGCACCTAATGCAACTCCTAGGTTACGTGGGTCATGTGGAATCTCGTTCGATCCGTTTGGAGATGGTGTTAGGTGTTGATGTAAGATAGGTGCACGGTTTGCGCTAAACTTACCATAGGCACAGATATCGTTTTGGACGCACCTGGTGGAACTTCTAGGTGACGTGGGTCATGTGGAATCTCGTTCGATCTGTTTGGACATGGTGTTAGTGTTGATGTAAGATAGGTGCACGGTTTGCGCTAAACGTACCATAGGCTCAGATACCGTTTTGGACGCACCCGATAGAACTCCTAGGTGACGTGGGTCATGTGGAATCTTGTTTGGTCCGTTTGGAGATGTGTTTAGTGTTGACGTAAGATTGGTGCACGGTTTGCGCTAAACGGACCATAGGGTCAAATATCGTTTTGGACGCTCCTGATGCAACTCCTAGGTGACGTGGGTCTTGTGGAATCTCGTTCGGTCTATTTGGAGATGGTGTTAGTGTTGATGTAAGATAATTGCACAGTTTGTGTAAACGTACCGTAGGCCTCAAAATTGTGTTTGGACGCACTCGATGGAACTCCTTGGTGACATCGGTCATGTGGAATTCGTTCGGTCCGTTTAGAGATGGTGTTACTGGTTGATGTAAGATAGGTGCATGGTTTGCACTAAGCGTACCACAGGCTCAGATATCATTTTGGACGCACCCGATGGAACTCCTAGGTGACGTGGGGTCATGTGGAATCTCGTTCGATCCGTTGGAGATGGTGTTTAGTGTTGATGTAAGATAGGTGCACGGTTTGCGCTAAACTTACCCTTGGCTCAAATATCATTTTGGACGCACCTGATGCAACTCCTACGTGGCGTGGTTCCTTGTGGAATCTCGTTCGGTCTGTTTGGAGTTGATGTTAGTGTTGACGTAAGATAGGGTGCCACGGTTTGCGCTAAGTGTACCATAGGCGCAAATATCATTTTGGACGCACCTAATGCAACTCCTAGGTTACGTGGTCATGTGGAAATCTCGTTCGATCCGTTTGGAGATGGTGTTAGTGTTGATGTAAGATAGGTGCACGGTTTGCGCTAAACTTTACCATAGGCACAGATATCGTTTTGGACGCACCTGGTGGAACTCCTAGGTGACGTGGGTCATGTGGAATCTCGTTCGATCTGTTTGGACATGGTGTTAGTGTTGATGTAAGATAGGTGCACGGTTTGCGCTAAACGTACCATAGGCTCAGATACCGTTTTGGACGCACCCGATAGAACTCCTAGGTGACGTGGGTCATGTGGAATCTCGTTTGGTCCGTTTGGAGATGGTGTTAGTGTTGACGTAAGATTGGTGCACGGTTTGCGCTAAATGGACCATAGGGTCAAATATCGTTTTGGACGCTCCTGATGCAACTCCTAGGTGACGTGGGTCTTGTGGAATCTCGTTCGGTCTATTTGGAGATGGTGTTAGTGTTGATGTAAGATAGGTGCATGGTTTGCGCTAAACGAACCATAGGTTCAACTATCGTTTTGGACCACACCCGATGGAACTCTAGGTGACGTGGGTCATGTGGAATTCTCGTTCGGTTCATTTGGAGATGGTGTTAGTGTTGATGTAAGATAGGTGCACGGTTTGCGCTAAACTTACCATAGCACAGATATCGTTTTGGACGCACCTGGTGGAACTCCTAGGTGACGGTGGGTCATGTGGAATCTCGTTCGTTTCATTTGGAGATGTTGTTACTGTTGATGTAAGATAGGTGCACGGTTTGCGCTAAATGTACCATAGGCTCAGATATCGTTTTGGACGCACTCGATGCAACTCCTACGTGACGTGGGTCTTGTGGAATCTCGTTCGGTCCGTTTGGAGATGGTGTAAGTGTTGGAGTAAGATAGGTGCATGGATTGCGCTAGACGTACCATAGGCTCAAATATCGTTTTGGACGCACCCGATGCAACTCCTATGTGACGTGGGGTCTTATGGAATCTCGTTCGGTCTGTTTGGAGATGGTGTTAGTGTTTGATGTAAGATAATTGCACAGTTTGTGATAAATGTACGGTAGGCTCCGATATCATTTTGGACGCACCCGATGGAACTCCTTGGTGACATCGGTCATGTGGAATCTCGTGCGGTCCGTTTGTAGATGGTGTTAGTGTTGATGTAAGATAGGTGCACGGTTTGCACTAAACGTACCATTGGCTCAGATATCATTTTGGACGCACCCGATGGAACTCCTAGGTGACGTGGGTCATGTGGAATCTCGTTCGATCTGTTTGGACATGGTGTTAGTGTTGATGTAAGATAGGTGCACGGTTTGCGCTAAACGTACCATAGGCTCAGATACTGTTTTGGACGCAACCCGATAGAACTCCTAGGTGACGTGGGTCATGTGGAATCTCGTTCGGTCCGTTTGGAGATGGTGTTAGTGTTGACGTAAGATTGGTGCACGGTTTTGCGCTAAACGGACCATAGGGTCAAATATCGTTTTGGACGCTCCTGATGCAACTCCTAAGGTGACGTGGGTCTTGTGGAATCTCGTTCGGTCTATTTGGAGATGGTGTTAGTGTTGATGTAAGATAGGTGCATGGTTTGCGCTAAACGAACCATAGGTTCAAATATCGTTTTGGACACACCCGAGGGAACTCTAGGTGACATGGGTCATGGGAATCTCGTTCGGAGGGGGGTTTCATTTGGAGATGGTGTTAGTGTTGACGTAAGATCGGTGCACGATTTGCGCTAAACAGTACCATATGCTCAGATATCGTTTTGGACACACCCGATGCAAACTCCTAGTTGACGTGGGTCTTGTGGAATCTCATTCGGTCTGTTTGGAGATGTGTTAGTGTTGATGTAAGATAATTGCACAGTTGTGCTAAATGTACCGTAGGCTCAAAAATTGTTTTGGACGCACTCGATGGAACTCATTGGTGACATCGGTCATGTGGAATCTCGTTCGGTCCATTTGGAGATGGTGTTAGTGTTGACGTAAGATAGGTGCATGGTTTGCACTAAACGTACCACAGAGGCTCAGATATCGTTTTGGACGCAACCACCGATGGAACTCCTAGGTGACGTGGGTCATGTGGAACCTCGTTCGATCCATTTGTAGATGGTGTTAGTGTTGATTAAGATAGGTGCACGGTGTTCGCTAAACTTACCATAGCTCAGATATCGTTTTGGACGCAACCGATAGAACTCCTGGGTGACGTGGGTCATGTGGAATCTCATTCGGTCCGTTTGGAGATAGTGTTAGTATTGAGGTAAGATAGGTGCACGGTTTTCGCTAAACATACCATCGGCTTAGATATCATTTTGGACGCACCCAATGCAACTCCTACGTGGCGTGGGTCTTGTGAATCGTCGTTCTTCCGTTTTGGAGATATGTTAGTGTTGACGTAAATAGGTGCACGGTTGCGCTAAATGTACCATAGGCTCAAATCATTTTGGACGCACCTGATGCAACTCCTAGGTGACGTGGTCTTGTGGAATCTCGTTCGGCTCCGTTTGGAGATAATGTTAGTGTTGACGTAAGATAGGTTGCACGGTTTTCGCTAAATTACCATATGCCAAATATCATTTTGAACGCACCTGATGCAACTCCTAGTGACGTGGGTCATGTGGAATCTCATTCGGTCCATTTGGAGATGGTGTTAGTGTTGATGTAAGATCGTGGTCACGGTTTGCCGCTAAACGAACCAAAGGTTCAGATATCATTTTGGACGCACCCGATGGACTCCTAGGTGACGTGGTCTGTGGAATCTCGTTCGATCCGTTTGGAGATGGTGTTATGTGATTGTAAGAATAGGTGCATGGTTTGCGCTAAACTTACCATAGGCACAGATATCATTTTGGACGCACCTGGTGGAACTCCTAGGTGACGTGGGTCATGTGGAATCTCGTTCGTTTCATTTGGAGATGTGTGTTACTGTTGACGTAAGATAGGTGCACGGTTTGTGCTAAATGTACCATAGGCTCAGATATCGTTTTGGATGCACTCGATGCAACTCCTACGTGACGTGGGTCTTGTGGAATCTCGTCGGTCCGTTTGGAGAGGTTGTGGTGTTGAGGTAAGAAGGTGCATGGTTTGCAATAAACGTACCAAAGGCTCAGATATCATTTTGGACGCAACTGATGGAACTCCTAGGTGACGTGGGTGTGGAATCTCGTTCGATCCGGTTGGAGATGGTGTTAGTGTTGATGTAAGATAGGTGCATGTTTGCGCTACACGTACCATAGGCTCAGATATCGTTTTGGCGCACCCGATGAACTCCTAGGTGACGTGGGTCATGTGGAATCTCATTTGGTCCGTTTGGAGATGGTGTAGTGTTGATGGCAGATAGGTGCAAGGTTTCGCTAACATAATACCATTGGCTCAGATCATTTTGGGACGCACCCGATGCAACTCCTACGTTACGTGGGCCTTGTGGAATCTCGTTCAGTCCATTTGGAGATGGTGTTAGTGTTGACGTAGATAAGTGCACAGTTTGCGCTAAACGTACCATAGGGTCAAATACCATTTTGGACGCACCTAATGCAACTCCTAGGTGACGTGGGTCATGTGGAATCTTGTTCGGCCCATTTGGAGATGGTGTTAGTGTTGATGTAAGATAGGTGCACGGTTTGCACTAAACGAACCATAGGTTCAAATATCGTTTTGGACGCACCCGATGGAACTCCTTAGGTGACGTGGGTCATGTGGAATTCTTGTTCGTTTCATTGGAGATGGTGTTAGTGTTAGTAAGATAGGGCACAGTTTGCGCTAAACGTACCATAGGCTCAGATATCGTTTTGGACGCACTCGATGCAACTCCTACGTGACGTGGGTCTTGTGAATCTCATTCGGTCCGTTTGGAGATGGTGTCAGTGTTGACGTAAGATAGGTGCATGTTTGCGCTAAAAGTTACCATATGCCCAGATATCGTCTTTTGGACACACCGATGCAACTCCTATGTGACGTGGTCATGTGGAATCTCGTTCGCTCCCATTTGGAGATGGTATTAGTGTTGACGTAAGATAGGTGCACGATTTGCGCTAAACGTACCATATGCTCAGATATCGTTTCTGGACACACCCATAGCAACTCCTAGGTGACGTGGGTTATGTGGAAATCTCATTCGGTCCATTTCGAGATGGTGTTAGTGTTGATGTAGATAGGTGCACGGTTTGCGCTAAACTACCATAGGCTCAGATATCGTTTTGGACGCACCATGACTCCATGGTGACTCGGTCAGTGGAATCTCGTTCGGTCCGTTGAGATGGGATGTGAGTACATAGGTTCACGTTTGGACGTACATGGCTCAGATATGTTTGACGCACCGTAAGTCTAGGTGACGTGGTTTGTGTAATCCGTACCATAGTGCGTGTTGATGTAGATGCACTTTTGGACACAGGCTCATATTTTTTGGACGATTGAACTCCTAGGTGACGTGGTCATGTGGAATCTCGTTCGGTCCATTTGGAGATGGTGTTAGTGTTGAGTAAGATAGGTGCACGGTTTGCGCTAAACGTACCATAGCTCAGATATCGTTTTGGACGCACCTGATGCAACTCCTAGGTGACGTGGGTCATGTGGAATCTCTTCGGTCCATTTGGAGATGGTGTTAGTGTTGATGTAAGATAGGTGCAGGTTTGCGCTAAACGTACCATAGGCTCAAATATCATTTTGGGAGCACCCGATGAAACTCCTAGGTGACATGGGTCATGTGGAATCTCGTTCGGCTCCATTTGGAGATGGTGTTAGTGTTGACGTAAGATAGGTGCACGGTTTGCGCTAAACGTACCATATGCTCAGATATCATTTTGGACACACCCGATGCAACTCCTAGGTGACGTGGTCTTGTGGAATCTCAGTTCGGTCCTGTTCGAGATGGTGTTAGTGTTGATGTAAGATAAGTGCACAGGTTTGCGCTAAACGTACCATAGGCTCAAATATCAGTTTTGGACGCACCCGATGGAACTCCTAGGTGACATGGGTCATGTGGAATCTCGTTCAGGTCCGTTTGGAGATGGTGTTAGTGTTGATGTAAGATAGGTGCACTGTTTGCACTAAACGTACCATAGGCTCAGATATCGTTTTGGACGCACCCGATGGAACTCCTAGGTGACGTGGTCTTGTGGAATCTCGTTCGTCCGTTTGGAGATGGTGTTAGTGTCGATGTAAGATAGGTGCACGGTTTGCGCTAAACTTACCATAGGCTCAGATATCATTTTGGACGCGCCCGATAGAACTCCTGGGTGATGTGGGTCATGTGGAATCTCATTCGGTCCATTTGGAGATGGTGTTAGTGTTGATGGCAGATAGGTGCACGGTTTGCGCTAAACATACCATCGGCTCAGATATCATTTTGGACGCACCCGATGCAACTCCTAGGTGACGTGGGTCTTGTAGAATCTCCTTCGGATCATTTGGAGATGGTGTTAGTGTTGACGTAAGATAGGTGCACGGTTTATGCTAAACATAACATAGGCTCAGATATCGTTTGGGACTCACCCGATGGAACTCCTTGGTGACTCGGTCGTGTGGAATCTCGTTCGATCCGTTTGGAGATGGTGTTAGTGTTGATGTAAGATAGG
Organism: Miscanthus floridulus; assembly: GCF_019320115.1. Taxonomy (NCBI): domain Eukaryota; kingdom Viridiplantae; phylum Streptophyta; class Magnoliopsida; order Poales; family Poaceae; genus Miscanthus; species Miscanthus floridulus. Next base: position 6,808 of record NW_027096790.1, on the reverse strand, counting down.
TGCACGGTTTGCGCTAAACTGTACCATATGCTCAGATATCGTTTTGGACGCACCCGATGGAACTCCAAGGTGACGTGGGCTCATGTGGAATCTCGTTCGATCCGTTTGGAGATGGTGTTAGTGTTGACTGTAAGATAGGTTGTATGGTTTGCGGCTAACACTACCATTGGTTCAGATATCATTTTGGACGCAGCCCGATTAGAACTCCTAGGGTGATGTGGGTCATGTGGAATTCTCATTCGGGTTCCATTTGGAGATGGTGTTAGTGGTTGACGTAAGATAGGTTGCACGAGTTTACGCTAAACCATACCATAGGCTCAGATATCCGTTTTGGCAGCACCCGATGCCAACTCCTAGGTGCTGGGGTCTTGTGGAATCTCATTCGGTCCTGTTTCGGAGATGGTGTTAGTGTTGAATGTCAGATAGGTGCACTGGTTGGGCTAAAACGTACCATAGGCTCAAAATTGTCATTTGGGACGCACCTCGATGCAACTCCTTAGGTGATAGTCGATCATGTGGAATCTTCGTGCGGCTCCATTTGGAGATGGTGTAGTGTTGATATAAGATAGGTGCACGGTTTGCGCTAAACGAACCATCGGCTCAAATATCAGTTTTGGACGCACCTGATGGCAACTCCAACGTGACGTGGGTCTTGTGGAATCTCGTTCGGTCCAGTTTGGAGATGATGTTAAGTGTTGACGTAAGATAGGTGCACGGTTTGCGCTAAATCGTACCATAGGCTCAAATATCATTTTGGATGCACCTGAATGCAACTCCTAGGTGACGTGGGTCTGTAGGAATCTCGTTCGATCTGTTGGAGAAGGTGTTAGTGTTGATGTAAGATAGGTGCACGGTTTGCAGGAAAATGTACCATAGGCTCAGATATCTGTTTGGACGCACCCGATGGAAACTCTAGGTGACGGTGGGTCATGTGGAATCCCATTCAGGTCCGTTTGAGATGGTGTCATTGTTGACGTAATAGCGTGCATGATTGTGCCCTAAACTGTACCATATGCTTAGATATCATTTTGGACACACCCGATGCAACTCCTAGGTGACATATGGTCATGTGGAATCTCATTCCGGTCCCATTTGGAGATGGTGTTAGTATTGACTTAAGATAGTGTGCACTGATTTGCGCTAAACATACCATATGCTCATATTACGTTTTGGAACACCCGATGCAACTCCTAGGTGATGTGGGTTGATGTGGAATCTCGTTTCGGTCCATTTGGAGATGGTGTTAGTGTTGATGTAAGATAGGTGCACGGTTGGGCTAAACTGACCATAGGTTCAATATCGTTTTGGATGCACCCGATGGAACTCCTAGGTGACGTCGGTCATGTGGAATCTCGTTCGGTTCATTTGGAGATGGTGTAGTGTTGACGTAAGATTAGGTGCACTGATTTGCAGCTAAAACGTACCATATGCTCAATAATCATTTTGACCACCTCGATTGGCAACTCCTAGGTGACGTGGGTCTTGTGGACTCTCATTCGGTCTGTCTGGAGATAGATGTTAGTGTTGATTGTAAGATAATTGCACAGTGTGAGTAACCATACCGGTAGGCTCGTAAATTCGTTTTGGACGCACCTCGATGAACTCCTTGGGACATCGGTCATATGGAATCTCGTGCGGTCCATTTGGAGATGGTGTTAGTGTTGATGTAAGATAGGTGCACGGTTTGCACTAAACGTACCATAGGCTCAGATATCATTTTGGACGCACCCGATGGAACTCCTAGGTGACGTGGGTCATGTGGAATCTCGTTCGATCCGTTTGGACATGGTGTTAGTGTTGATGTAAGATAGGTGCACGGTTTGCGCTAAACGTACCATAGGCTTAGATATCGTTTTGGACGCACCCGATAGAACTCCTAGGTGACGTGGGTCATGTGGAATCTCGTTTGGTCCGTTTGGAGATGGTGTTAGTGTTGACGTAAGATTGGTGCACGGTTTGCGCTAAACGGACCATAGGCTCAAATATCGTTTGGGACACACCTGATGCAACTCCTAGGTGACGAGGGTCTTGTGGAATCTCGTTCGGTCCATTTGGAGATGGTGTTATTGTTGATGTAAGATAGGTGCATGGTTTGCGCTAAATGAACCACAGGTTCAAATATCGTTTTGGACGCACCCGATGGAACTCCTAGGTGACGTGGGTCATGTGGAATCTCGTTCGGTTCATTTGGAGATGGTGTTAGTGTTGACGTAAGATAGGTGCACGATTTGCGCTAAACGTACCATATGCTCAGATATCGTTTTGGACACACCCGATGCAACTCCTAGTTGACGTGGGTCTTGTGGAATCTCATTCGGTCTGTTCAGAGATGGTGTTAGTGTTGATGTAAGATAATTGCACAGTTTGTGCTAAACGTACCGTAGGCTCAAAAATTGTTTTGGACGCACTCGATGGAACTCCTTGGTGACATCAGTCATGTCGAATCTCGTTCGGTCCGTTTGGAGATGGTGTTAGTGTTGATGTAAGATAGGTGCATGGTTTGCACTAAACGTACCACAGGCTCAGATATCGTTTTGGACACACCCGATGGAACTCCTAGGTGACGTGGGTCATGTGGAATCTCGTTCGATCTGTTTGGAGATGGTGTTAGTGTTGATGTAAGATAGGTGCACGGTTTGCGCTAAACTTACCATAGGCTCAGATATCGTTTTGGACGCACCCGATAGAACTCCTGGGTGACGTGGTCATGTGGGCATTCGGTCCGTTTGGAGATGGTGTTAGTATTGATGTAAGATAGGTGCACGGTTTGCGCTAAACATACCATCGGCTTATATATCATTTTGGATGCACCCAATGCAACTCCTACGTGGCGTGGGTCTTGTGGAATCTCGTTCAGTCCATTTGGAGATGATGTTAGTGTTGACGTAAGATAGGTGCACGGTTTGCGCTAAATGTACCATAGGCTCAAATATCATTTTGGACGCACCTGATGCAACTCCTAGGTGACGTGGGTCATGTGGAATCTCGTTTGGTCCATTTGGAGATGGTGTTAGTGTTGATGTAAGATAGGTGCCCGGTTTGCGCTAAACGAACCATAGGTTCAAATATCGTTTTGGACGCACCCAATGGAACTCTTAGGTGACGTGGGTCATGTGGAATCTCATTCGTTTCATTTGGAGATAGTGTTACTGTTGACGTAAGATAGGTGCACGGTTTGCGCTAAACGTGCCATAGGTTCAGATATCATTTTGGACGCACTCGATGCAACTCCTACGTGACGTAGGTCTTGTGGAATCTCATTCAGTCCGTTTGGAGATGGTGTCAGTGTTGACATAAGATAGGTGCATGATTTGCGCTAAACGTACCCTATGCTCAGATATCGTTTTGGACACACCCCGTATGCAACTACCTATGTGGACGTGTGTCATGTGGAATCTCGTTCGGTCCATTTGGAGATGGTATTAGTGTTGACGTAAGATAGGTGCATGATTTGCGCTAAACGTACCATATGCTACAGAAATTCGTTTTGGACACATCCCTGATGCAACTCCTAGGTGACGTGGTCCTTGTGGGAATCTCGTTCGGTCCTATTGGAAGATGGTGTTAGTGTTGATGTAAGATTAGGTGCATGGTTTGCGCTAAAACTGGACCATAGGTCACATATCAGTTGTGGATGCACCCGATGGAACTCCTAGGTGACGTGGGTCATGTGGAATCTTGTTCAGTCTATTTGGAGATGGTGTTAGTGTTGATGTAAGATAGGTGCACGATTTGCGCTAAACGAACCATAGGTTCAAATATCGTTTTGGACGCACCCGATGGAACTCCTAAGTGACGTGGGTCATGTGGAATCTCGTTCGTTTCATTTGGAGATGGTGTACTGTTGACGTAAGATAGGTGCACGGTTTGCGCTAAACGTACCATAGGCTCAGATATCATTTTGGACGCACTCGATGCAACTCCTACGTGACGTGGGTCTTGTGGAATCTCGTTCGGTCCGTTTGGAGATGGTGTTAGTGTTGATGTAAGATAGGTGCATGGTTTGCAATAAATGTACCATAGGCTCAGATATCGTTTTGGACGCACCCGATGGAACTCCTAGGTGACGTGGGTCATGTGGAATCTCGTTCGATCCGGTTGGAGATGGTGTTAGTGTTGATGTAAGATAGGTGGCACGGTTTGCGCTACATGTACCATAGGCTCAGATATCATTTTGGACGCACCCGATAGAACTCCTAGGTGACGTTGGTCATGTGGAATCTCATTCGGTCCATTTGGAGATGGTGTTAGTGTTGATGTAAGATAGGTGCACGGTTTGCACTAAACGTACCATAGGCTCAGATATCATTTTGGACGCACCCGATGGAACTCCTAGGTGACATGGGTCATGTGGAATCTCGTTCAATCCGTTTGGACATGGTGTTTAGTGTTGATGTAAGATAGGTGCACGGTTTTGCGCTAAACGTACCATATGCTCAGATATCGTTTTGGACACACCCGATGCAACTCCTAGTTGACGTGGGTCTTGTGGAATCTCATTCGGTCTGTTTGGAGATGGTGTTAGTGTTGATGTAAGATAGGTGCATGGTTTGCACTAAACGTACCACAGGCTCAGATATCGTTTTGGACGCACCCGATGGAACTCCTAGGTGACGTGGGTCATGTGGAATCTCGTTCGATCCGATTGGAGATGGTGTTAGTGTTGATGTAAGATAGGTGCACGGTTTGCGCTAAACTTACCATAGAATCAGATATCATTTTGGACGCACCCGATAGAACTCCTAGGTGACGTGGGTCAATGTGGAATCTCATTCGTCCGTTTGGAGATGGTGTTAGGTATGATGTAAGATAGGAGCACAGTTTGCGCTAAACATACCATCGGCTTAGATATCATTTTGGACGCACCCAATGCAACTCCTACGTGGCGGTGGGTCCTGTGGAATCTCGTTCGGTCCGTTTGGAGATGATGTTAGTGTTGACGTAAGATAGGTGCACGGTTTTGCGCTAAATGTACCATAGGCTCAAATATCATTTTGGACGCACCTGATGCAACTCCTAGGTGACGTAGGTCATGTGAATCTCGTTCGGGTCCATTTGGAGATGGTGTTAGTGTTGATGTAAGATAGGTGCACGGTTTGCGCTAAACGAACCATAGGTTCAAATATCGTTTGGACGCACCCGATGGAACTCCTAAGTGACGTGGGTCATGTGGAATCTCGTTCGTTTCATTTGGAGATGGTGTACTAGTTGACGTAAGATAGGTGCACGGTTTGCGCTAAACGTACCATAGGCTCAGATATCATTTGGACGTACTCGATGCAACTCCTACGTGACGTGGGTCTTGTGGAATCTCGTTCGGTCCGTTTGGAGATGGTGTTAGTGTTGATGTAAGATAGGTGCACGGTTTGCAATAACTGTACCATAGGCCTCAGATATCGTTTTGGACGCACCCGATGGAACTCCTAGGTGACGTGGGTCATGTGGAATCTCGTTCGATCCGGTTGGAGATGGTGTTAGTGTTGATGTAAGATAGGTGCACGGGTTGCGCTACATGTAGCCATAGGCTCAGATATCGTTTTGGACGCACCCGATAGAACTCCTAGGTGACGTGGGTCATGTGGAATCTCATTCGGTCCATTTGGAGATGGTGTTAGTGTTGATGGCAGATAGGTGCACGGTTTGCGCTAAAACATTACCATCGGCTAAGATATCGTTTTGGACTCACCCGATGCAACTCCTACGTGACGTGGGCCTTGTGGAATCTCGTTCGGTCCGCTTGGAGATGGTGTTAGTGTTGACATAAGATAGGTGCACAGTTTGTGCGCTAAACATACCATAGGGTTAAATATCATTTTGGACTGCACCTGATGCAACTCCTAGGTGACGTGGGTCATGTGGAATCTCGTTCGGTCCATTTGGAGATGGTGTTAGTGTTGATGTAAGATAGGTGCACGGTTTGCACTAAACGAACCATAGGTTCAAATATCGTTTTGGACGTACCTGATGGAACTCCTAGGTGACGTGGGTCATGTGGAATCTTGTTTGTTTTGTTTGGAGATGGTGTTAGTGTTGAAGTATGATAGGTGCACAGTTTGCGCTAAACGTACCATAGGCTCAGATATCGTTTTGGACGCACTCGATGCAACTCCTACGTGACGTGGGTCTTGTGGAATCTCATTCGGTCCGTTTGGAGATGGTGTCAGTGTTGACGTAAGATAGGTGCATGATTTGTCGCTAAACGTACCATATGCTCAGATATCATTTTGGACACACCCGATGCAACTCCTATGTGACGTGGTCATGTGGAATCTCGTTCGGTCCATTTGGAGATGGTATTAGTGTTGACGTAAGATAGGTGCATGATTTGCGCTAAACGTATCATATGCTTAGATATCGTTTTGGACACACCCGATGCAACTCCTAGGAGACGTGGGTTATGTGGAATCTCGTTCGTCGCATTTCAAGATGGTGTTAGTGTTGATGTAAGATAGGTGCACGGTTTGCGCTAAACTGACCATAGGTTCAAATATCAGTTGTGGATGCAACCCGATGGAAACTCCTAGGTGACGTTGGGTCATGTGGAATCTCGTTCAGGCTCTGTTTGGAGATGGTGTAAGTGTGGAAGGTAAGATAGGTGCATGGTTTGCGCTAAACGTACCATAGGCTCTAATAATCGTTTTGGACGCACCCGTGCAAGTCCTAGGTGACGTGGGTCTTGTGGAATCTCGTCGGTCTGTTTGAAGATGGTTTAGTGTTGAAGTAAGATAATTGCACAGTTTGTGATACAACGTGTGGTAGGCTCTGATATTGTTTTTGGACGCACCCGATGGAACTCCTTGGTGACATC